>NC_086445.1:20624002-20714887 GCF_028390025.1 Pseudophryne corroboree | reverse complement strand
ATGATGTGACAAGGAGCACTGGTATTACGTAGAGATGTGTGACAAGGAGCACTGGTATTATGTAGAGATGAGTGACAAGGAGCACTGGTATTACGTAGAGATGTGTGACAAGGAGCACTGGTATTACGTAGAGATGTGTGACAAGGAGCACTGGTATTACGTAGAGATGAGTGACAAGGAGCACTGGTATTACGTAGAGATGAGTGACAAGGAGCACTGGTATTACGTAGAGATGTGTGACAAGGAGCACTGGTATTACGTAGAGATGAGTGACAAGGAGCACTGGTATTACGTAGAGATGAGTGACAAGGAGCACTGGTATTACGTAGAGATGTGTGACAAGGAGCACTGGTATTACGTAGAGATGTGTGACAAGGAGCACTGGTATTACGTAGAGATGAGTGACAAGGAGCACTGGTATTACGTAGAGATGAGTGACAAGGAGCACTGGTATTACGTAGAGATGAGTGACAAGGAGCACTGGTATTACGTAGAGATGAGTGACAAGGAGCACTGGTATTACGTAGAGATGAGTGACAAGGAGCACTGGTATTACGTAGAGATGAGTGACAAGGAGCACTGGTATTACGTAGAGATGAGTGACAAGGAGCACTGGTATTACGTAGAGATGTGTGACAAGGAGCACTGGTATTACGTAGAGATGTGTGACAAGGAGCACTGGTATTACGTAGAGATGTGTGACAAGGAGCACTGGTATTACGTAGAGATGTGTGACAAGGAGCACTGGTATTACGTAGAGATGAGTGACAAGGAGCACTGGTATTACGTAGAGATGAGTGACAGGGAGCACTGGTATTACTTAGAGATGAGTGACAAGGAGCACTGGTATTACGTAGAGATGAGTGACAAGGAGCACTGGTATTACGTAGAGATGTGTGACAAGGAGCACTGGTATTACGTAGAGATGAGTGACAAGGAGCACTGGTATTACGTAGAGATGTGTGACAAGGAGCACTGGTATTACGTAGAGATGTGTGACAAGGAGCACTGGTATTACGTAGAGATGAGTGACAAGGAGCACTGGTATTACGTATAGATGTGTGACAAGGAGCACTGGTATTACGTAGAGATGAGTGACAAGGAGCACTGGTATTACGTAGAGATGAGTGACAAGGAGCACTGGTATTACGTAGAGATGAGTGACAAGGAGCACTGGTATTACGTAGAGATGAGTGACAAGGAGCACTGGTATTACGTAGAGATGTGTGACAAGGAGCACTGGTATTACGTAGAGATTAGTGACAAGGAGCACTGGTATTACGTAGAGATGAGTGACAAGGAGCACTGGTATTACGTAGAGATGAGTGACAAGGAGCACTGGTATTACGTAGAGATGTGTGACAAGGAGCACTGGTATTACGTAGAGATGAGTGACAAGGAGCACTGGTATTACGTAGAGATGAGTGACAAGGAGCACTGGTATTACGTAGAGATGAGTGACAAGGAGCACTGGTATTACGTAGAGATGTGTGACAAGGAGCACTGGTATTACGTAGAGATGAGTGACAAGGAGCACTGGTATTACGTAGAGATGTGTGACAAGGAGCACTGGTATTACGTAGAGATGAGTGACAAGGAGCACTGGTATTACGTAGAGATGAGTGACAAGGAGCACTGGTATTACGTAGAGATGAGTGACAAGGAGCACTGGTATTACGTAGAGATGTGTGACAAGGAGCACTGGTATTACGTAGAGATGTGTGACAAGGAGCACTGGTATTACGTAGAGATGAGTGACAAGGAGCACTGGTATTACGTAGAGATGTGTGACAAGGAGCACTGGTATTACGTAGAGATGAGTGACAAGGAGCACTGGTATTACGTAGAGATGTGTGACAAGGAGCACTGGTATTACGTAGAGATGAGTGACAAGGAGCACTGGTATTACGTAGAGATGAGTGACAAGGAGCACTGGTATTACGTAGAGATGAGTGACAAGGAGCACTGGTATTACGTAGAGATGTGCACCGGACACTTTTCGGACTTTGGTTCTGGTTTTGGATCTGTTTTTTTTTTTTTTTAAACATAAAAACAGCTAAAATCACAGAATTTGTTTTTTTTTTTTTTTTTTTTTTTTTTTATCCTATAGTATTATTAACCTCAATAACATCCATTTCCACTCATTTCCATTCTATTCTGAACACCTCACACCTTACAATATTGGGGGTAATTCAGATTTGATCGCAGCAGCAAAATTGTTAGCAGTTGGGCAAAACCATGTGCAGTGCAGGGGAGGCAGATGTAACATGTGCAGAGAGAGTTAGATTTGGGAGGGTTATTTTGTTTCTGTGCAGGGTAAATACTGGCTGCTTTATTTTTACACTGCAATTTAGATTTCAGTTTGAACACACCCCACCCAGATCTAACTCTCTCTGCACATGTTACATCTGCCCCACCTGCACTGCACATGGGGGGTCATTCAGACCTGATCGCTCGCTAGCAGTTTTTTGCAGTCCAGCGATCAGATAGTCGCCGCCTACAGAGGAGTGTATTTTAGCTGTGCAAGTGTGCGAACTTACTCAGCCGCTGCGATCACTTCAGCCTGTCCGGGCCCGGAATTGACGTCAGACACCCGCCCTGCAAACGCTTGGACACGCCTGCGTTTTTTTACAAACTCTCCCAGAAAATGGTCAGTTGCCACCCACAATCGCCTTCTTCCTGTCAATCTCCTTGCGTTCGTCTATGGAGTCCTCGTAAAACACATCGCACAGCAACGATCCGCTTTGTACCCGTGCGACGCACCTGCGCATTGCGGTGCATACCCATGCGCAGTAGTGACCTGATCGCAGCGCTGCAATGACCCCCATGGTTTTGCCCAACTGCTAACAAATGTGCTGCTGCAATCAACTCAGAATTAGGCCCATTGTTTTTATGCCAAAAGGTTGCACCGAGGTCGCTGGATGACTAAGCAAAGCCAAAAAAGAGGTGCAAGATGGAATTGTTTTGGCCCTCCCACACACCCTTATGTTGTATAAACAGGACATGCACAGTTTAATAAACCCATCATTTCAGCGACTGGTGGTCCCTCTGGGAAAAGCTCACCAAGTTCTCTGAATCATAGCTAGCTACAAACATACCACCTCCATATTTGATGACTTTTCACATTATGAGAAGAGGCAAGAGGAACAGGTCATTCCGAGTTGATCGCTAGCTGCCGTTCGCAGCGCAGCGATCAGGCTAAAAATCTGCATTTCTGTGCATGCGTATGCACCGCAATGCACACGCGCAACATACGGGTACAAAGTCTTTTGTGGTTTTGCACAGGTTCTAGCGAAGCTTTCAGTCGCACGGCACAACTCAGGAAGATTGACAGGAAGGTGGCATTACTGGGTGTCAGCTGACCGTTTTCTGGGAGTATTTGCAAAAACTCAGCCGTGCCAGGGCAAACGCAGGCGTGGCTGGGCGAATGCCGGGCGGGTGTGTGACGTCAAAAGCCAACCCTCCAACATTAGAATAAACGCACTTGAAGAGTAAGTACAGGGCTGGCTTTGAACAAAATGTTTTGCAGGCGCTCTGCTGCACAAGCGTTCGCACTTCTGCAAAGCAAAAATACACTCCCCAGTGGGCGGTGACAATGCGTTTGCACGGCTGCTAAAAACTGCTAGCGAGCGATCAACTCGGAATGACCACCAGTGTCAAGAAGGTGATAATAATAAGAGAGGAACACGCAATCAGGAACAACACACAGGCTTTCACCTCCACTCCTATATTGGTGTGGAACAGAAAGGACTTCAACCAAGCAAATATATAATTACCACATTACTGGACAAAGTGAAAAACTAGGGGCCAAAGCCTCTGAATTTGTACCCCCTTCTCCATGTTCAGGGATTAAGATAATCTTGGATTTAATGCTGGGATGCAAATAAACTGGTGTATACCACAGGATCAAGATTGGATATTTTCCCCTCCACGGAGTCTGGAGACTTATTTTGTGAAAATCTTGTGGTTTCTTTTTTTCCATTTTTTTATTGCATTTTTATTTACATATTTTGTGGCAGATGCCTTATTTTTGTTTTTTCACAGATCCCTGTTACACGCATGTGAGCATACCTGTGTGTCCCAGTTACACGCATGTGAGCATACCTGTGTGTCTTGTTTATTTTATTCATATTTTATTTTTAGATAAAGCAGCCCCTTAGATGTTTTAGCAGCCCCTCGTGAGCCCCAACAGCAGCCCCGGATGGGGCAAGTTGAGTTTGGGTGGGTTCGGTACAGTACTAAGCAGGACTGTGCAGTGAATTTTTTGTTATTCAGCCCCTGCCCTAGTTGAGCTTACCACTCTACAGTCAATCATTTCATACTATAAGTAAGACTGTGGAAGCAATGCTAACCTCTGTGCCCACAGCATGCCTCAGCCTGGCAAGCCAGACATCTTCCTGGCTGTAAGCCACTATGAGACTCCATACTGGGCCTTATTCAGTAACTGTTTGTGCCTCACAGGAGATCCTGGCCCATCTAGTGCTGCAGTGCAATGGAAAGCTGATGCAATGCAAGATCACTGGAACTCTGTTCTTCTAACACCGCAAGGTTTTGCGATAACCATACGCAAGCCTAATATTTTACGATTATTAAGGAGAAAACATTTACAAAATAAAGGAAAAGAACCCTGTACATCAAATGTGCATCTAATAAATAATCCAAAAATGTGGAACATTAATAATAAATCAAAATTAAGGTTGACTAATTGGAGCCATTCATTTGAGTCCCTAACATGAAATAATTGAGAAGAACCTCTCTCTAATGCTAGGTACACAGTGCACACTAGAAGACATATCTACTAGAGATGAGCGGGGTCAGATAGTGCACCCCTGGAATTATATGGCAGCGCCTCTGGACTTATACAGCAGATTGTTAGGGTCTCCTGCCCTGTGCTGCCACGTCGTCATGGCAACCGGGAGACAAGTGCTAGTGGAGTAACCTGAGCGCAGCTGATACTCCGGTTCGGGTCTTTTGCTGTGCAGTGGTTATAGGATCTGTGCACGGCAGGGGATCCGGTGCTGGTTTTTGTGCTCACAGTCTGTGAGGTCTGAGTGGGGCGTGGACAGCACCTGCTTTATAAGGCCTCTTTTCAGGGTAAGCAGATGCTGCTGAATCTTTGTTGGTTAGTCAGTTCATGAAAGTTAGCCAGTACTGTGTAGCTTTGTATTTGTTTGTTGCTTACTGCAAATAGGCCTGGGGATTTGGTATTACACTCTGCCAATCCAGACCTAGCAGTAAGACTGGAGTCAGTCGTTTAGCTTGCTGGGGTTCTGTTACTACTCTGTGAACCTAGCAAGTTTGCGGCTGAATTCTAAGACTTGCCTGTCTAATCCTGTCTCACTGTGCTAGGTGTCAGGGGTCAGTTTAGTGGCAGTAAGCTAAAACCTGTGCACTGCAAGTGAGAAATAGGATTGTGGAGACTCTCCTTGTGTCTATCATTCCATCTCTGACCAAGGAGTTTACTGCCACACCCGTTGGTAACCCTTTAGGGTTTTGCTGTTGCCCTTAGCAACAGCATTTCGGGTTCTCTACGTATTAAAACACAACATCTTGCTTTTTACATCTGAGCAGTTCTAATACAAGGGAGATACCCAGTTCCTTAGCCTCTGGGCTTCTCTGTTCACTTTGTGTGTATTTTGTTACCCTATCACCTTCTGTGTACGTTATGTCATACTCCCCAGTTTGTCTGTGAGTCCATTTGTTTTGCATAACAGTTCAAACACCAGTACATTCCTGCAGACACTGGAGTGCATAACAGTTCTGACACCAGTACTTTCCTGCAGGCACTGGTGTGCATAACATATTCAGCAGCCTAATACTCCTGTTGAAATTTTGTGGGAATATGGAGCATACCCCTCAAAATACGTTGCAACAGGTGGTCGATCAGGTGCAGGTCCTGACTCGACAATTCAATGATTTGTCCATTAAAATGCACACCTCCCAGGCTGCTGGCGGATCTCCCGCAGCAGCAGCACCTGCAGGGGTTAAGGAGCCGAAAGTAAATCTCCCGGATCGTTTTTCTGGAGATCGCTCGCAGTTCTTTTGTTTCAAGGAGAGCTGCAAGCTATACTTCCGGCTTAGGCCTCAGTCTTCTGGGTCGGAGATTCAGCGGGTGGGCATAGTGATTTCCTTGCTACAAGGAGACCCACAGGTCTGGGCATATGGGTTGCAGCCTGACTGTCCGTTGCTTAAAAGTGTTGATGCTTTTTTTACGGCACTGGGCATGTTGTATGATGACCCTGACAAGACGGCCTCAGCCGAGGCTCAGATTTCGATCCTTAAGCAAGGGCGAAGGCCAGTTGAGGTTTACTGTACGGAGTTTCGGAGGTTGGCCCATGATACCCAGTGGAATGACCCAGCCCTGAGACACCAGTACCGAAGAGGTCTTTCTAACCAGATAAAGGACCAACTGGTACAATATCCCTTGCCTGATAGCTTGGATCAGCTCATGCAGTTATCCATCCGGGTGGATAGACGGCTGAGAGAGCGTAGGCTTGAAAGGGAGATTGAGATTTCCTTCCTTCCCAAGGGAACCTCAGACTCTGAGGAATTTTCTGAGGAGCCTATGCAGATTGGGGCTACCCGCCTCTCCTCGCGTGAGAAGACGCGGAGGAGACAGCAGGGGTTGTGTTTGTACTGTGGGAATAAAGGTCATGTGGTAGTATCATGCCCAGAAAAGCCGGAAAACTTCAGGGCCTGAGGGTGATGGGAAATATCCTGTCAGGCCAGAAGTCAGAATTTCCCAAGAAGACTTTTATCATTCCGGTGACCTTGAAGATCCTCGGTCAAACTGTCAAGACTGAGGCCTTTGTGGACAGTGGGGCCGACGGGGTTTTTATGGACCGCCAATTCGCCCTGAAACACTCTGTTCCCTTAGTACCCTTGGCATCAGAAATTGAGATTTGTGGGTTAAACGGGGAACCATTATCCCAAGGTAAAATTACCTCTTGCACTAGCCAGATTTCTTTGTTTATTGGAGCCACACACTCTGAAAAATTGTCCTTTTATGTGACTGTCTGTACTTTTGCCCCATTGGTGTTGGGGTTACCCTGGTTAAGGGCCCACAATCCTCAATTTGACTGGGTCTCTGGGGAGATTCTTAGTTGGGGTACTGATTGTTTCAGGAGTTGCTTGAGCCTTCCAGTCAGGCTCTCGCAGCTAAGTTTGCCAGGATTGCCAGGGTGTTATGCAGATTTTGCGGACGTGTTCTCCAAAAAAGTTGCAGAGGTACTACCTCCCCATCGCCCCTATGACTGTGCCATTGATTTGTTGCCAAATGCTAAGCTTCCCAAGAGCAGGTTGTACTCCCTGTCACGTCCTGAGACTCAGGCTATGGCAGAGTACATTCAGGAGAACTTGGCTAAGGGATTTATCAGACCTTCACAGTCTCCAGTTGGGTCGGGGTTCTTCTTCGTGGGTAAAAAGGACGGTTCGTTGCGACCCTGCATCGACTTCAGGGAATTGAACCGTATCACGATTAAAAACTCATACCCACTGCCTCTCATTTCGGTCTTGTTTGACCAGCTTCGTACTGCCACCATTTTTTCTAAGATTGACCTACGCGGTGCGTACAATCTAATCCGAATAAGAGAGGGGGATGAATGGAAGACTGCCTTTAATACCCACTCAGGGCATTATGAATATTTGGTGATGCCTTTTGGGCTCTGTAATGCCCCGGCAGTCTTCCAGGATTTCATGAATGATGTGCTCAGGGAATATTTGGATAGATTCTTAGTTGTATACTTAGATGACATCCTAATCTTCTCCCATTCCCTGGAGGAACATCGGAAGCATGTACGCTTAGTCCTCCAGAAACTCAGAGACCACCGGCTTGGGGCGAAGCTGGAGAAGTGCGAATTTGAAGTTCAGCAAATCGCATTTCTAGGATATATTATCTCCCCAGAAGGTTTCCAAATGGAGGATTCCAAGGTACAGGCAGTCCTGGATTGGGTGCAGCCCACTAGTTTGAAGGCGCTTCAGCGTTTCCTGGGCTTTGCAAATTTTTATAGACGATTTATCGCTGGATTTTCGTCTATAGTGGCGCCCTTGGTGGCACTCACTAAGAAAGGGGCGGATGTTGCTCACTGGTCTTGTGAGGCTAAAGCGGCTTTTGCCCGTCTCAAAAGGGCATTTGTTTCGGCCAAGGTGCTGCGACACCCAGATCCAGAGCGTCCTTTTGTGGTGGAGGTGGATGCCTCTGAGATGGGTATTGGGGCAGTGCTTTCTCAGATGGGAGTGTCTGATAATCGCCTTCATCCCTGTGCTTACTTTTCCCGTAAATTTTCGCCTGCCGAGATGAATTATGACGTGGGTAACCGGGAATTGTTGGCTATTAAGGATGCACTGGAGGAGTGGAGACACTGGCTTGAGGGGGCTAAGTTTGTGGTCTCAATTCTCACTGACCATAAGAATCTGGCATATTTAGAGTCAGCGAAGCGTCTCAATGCCAGGCAGGCACGATGGGCTTTGTTTTTTGCTCGCTTTAATTTTTTGATCACATATCGCCCTGGGTCAAAAAACATCAAGGCTGATGCGCTCTCGCGGAGTTTTGCTCCAATCCAGGAGACCACCGAGGAGCCGTTGCCCATTGTTTCCCCATCATGTATTAAAGTGGGCATTACCCAGGACCTCTTATCATTAGTCCTTAGAGCACAGGAGCAGGCTCCTCCAGACCTTCCGGTAGGTCTTTTGTTTGTGCCTCCTAGGTTAAGACAGCGAGTGTTCCTGGAATTCCATGCCAAGAAGTCGGCAGGTCACCCGGGTATTGCCAGAACTCGGGAGTTGCTATCTAGGGCGGTGTGGTGGCCCTCGGTGGCTAAGGATGTGGATCAGTGGGTTCGGGCATGTGACATCTGTGCCCGAAATAAGACTCCTAGAGGGGTTCCTGTTGGCCCATTACATCCACTCTCTATCCCATCTAAGCCATGGACCCACATTTCAATGGATTTTGTGGTGGACTTGCCCAAATCCTCGGGGATGACAGCCATCTGGGTTGTCGTTGACAGGTTTTCGAAGATGGCGCACTTCGTTCCACTGGTTGGGCTGCCATCAGCCAGACGCCTGTCTGAATTATTTATGCTGCATGTTGTGCGTCTCCACGGGTTGCCACTTGATGTGGTCTCTGACCGCGGATCCCAGTTTGTGGCCAAATTCTGGAGGGCATTTTGTTCCGATCTCCAGATTTCTGTCAGCTTGTCGTCAGGCTACCATCCGCAGTCTAATGGGCAGACTGAAAGGGTGAACCAGTCCTTGGAGCAGTTCCTCAGGTGTTATGTCTCCAAGTGTCAGACTGACTGGGTTGCTCATCTGTCCATGGCGGAGTTTGCCTATAACAACGCTGCTCACTCTGCTACAGGGATCTCTCCCTTCCTTTGTGTGTATGGGCATCATCCTAAGGCCAATTCTTTTGACCCCCTGGACTCCACGCCTGGTGGTTCCTCTGTGGTTTCGGTCCTTAGAGGTATTTGGCGGAAAGTGAAGAAAGCCCTTGTGTCTGTGTCATTAGTGACCAAAAGGGTTTTTGATAAGCGGAAAAGACCCTGCAGCTTCAAATTAGGAGACTTCGTCTGGTTGTCTACCAAGAATTTGAAGTTGAGACAGCCATCTCATAAGTTAGGGCCCCGGTTCATCGGCCCTTATAAGATCACCAGGGTTATCAATCCGGTGGCATTTCAGTTAGATCTGCCCCGTTCTTTGGGTATCAATAAAACATTTCATTGTTCCCTTTTAAAACGGGCGATTAGTAATCCTTCTTCCAGTGGAAGACCTTCCCCTCTTCTGATACGTGGCCAGAGGGAGTTTGTTGTTGAAAGGATTCTTGACTCCAAGGTGGTTCGGGGTCGGCTGTCATTTTTGGTGCACTGGAAGGGGTATGGCCCGGAGGAGCGGTCGTGGGTGCGCAGTTGTGATCTTCATGCCCCCAGACTGATACGCTCTTTCTTCTCGCAGTTCCCCGATAAACCCGGTGGTAGGGGTTCTTTGACCCCTCGTCAGAGGGGGGGTACTGTTAGGGTCTCCTGCCCTGTGCTGCCACGTCGTCATGGCAACCGGGAGACAAGTGCTAGTGGAGTAACCTGAGCGCAGCTGATACTCCGGTTCGGGTCTTTTGCTGTGCAGTGGTTATAGGCTCTGTGCACGGCAGGGGATCCGGTGCTGGTTTTTGTGCTCACAGTCTGTGAGGTCTGAGTGGGGCGTGGACAGCACCTGCTTTATAAGGCCTCTTTTCAGGGTAAGCAGATGCTGCTGAATCTTTGTTGGTTAGTCAGTTCATGAAAGTTAGCCAGTACTGTGTAGCTTTGTATTTGTTTGTTGCTTACTGCAAATAGGCCTGGGGATTTGGTATTACACTCTGCCAATCCAGACCTAGCAGTAAGACTGGAGTCAGTCGTTTAGCTTGCTGGGGTTCTGTTACTACTCTGTGAACCTAGCAAGTTTGCGGCTGAATTCTAAGACTTGCCTGTCTAATCCTGTCTCACTGTGCTAGGTGTCAGGGGTCAGTTTAGTGGCAGTAAGCTAAAACCTGTGCACTGCAAGTGAGAAATAGGATTGTGGAGACTCTCCTTGTGTCTATCATTCCATCTCTGACCAAGGAGTTTACTGCCACACCCGTTGGTAACCCTTTAGGGTTTTGCTGTTGCCCTTAGCAACAGCATTTCGGGTTCTCTACGTATTAAAACACAACATCTTGCTTTTTACATCTGAGCAGTTCTAATACAAGGGAGATACCCAGTTCCTTAGCCTCTGGGCTTCTCTGTTCACTTTGTGTGTATTTTGTTACCCTATCACCTTCTGTGTACGTTATGTCATACTCCCCAGTTTGTCTGTGAGTCCATTTGTTTTGCATAACAGTTCAAACACCAGTACATTCCTGCAGACACTGGAGTGCATAACAGTTCTGACACCAGTACTTTCCTGCAGGCACTGGTGTGCATAACACAGATAGGCAACACCCCTGGACTTATACTGTTAGGCGCCGAGGGTCCGCTCGTCAGTGCGGCCGGCGCCTAGCAACGGGGACGCCACTGTCGGATCGTGTTCCCCGTTGCTGGGTCTAAGTTTATATCATCACTGGTTTCCTGGCTGTGTAGCATGCAGCTGCACGGCATGTTGTAATTATCACTCATCTGTTTCCCTGGCCATGCAGCTTGTCAGCTGCATGGCATTTAATCCAATCAGCCTCCAAACAGCTGATTGGAAGACTCTCTGTTAAAAGCACTCCCAGGACTCCTCACAGACGCCGGTGATAGCTTCCTGTTTGCCTGATTCTGCTGCAGAGAGAGTTCCCAGTCCCGGTCTGTTCGTTTGTTCCTGTTCTCAGTGATCCTGTACTCGGAAGTTACCATCTGTTCCTGGAGTCTGATCGAGCACCTTTAACATCTGGTGGCGTTCGTGAGTCGCGGCGCAGCCGTGTGTTGCGGCTTGTCCGCTACTATTTATTATTGTGTTTATTTTGAGTTCTGGAGCTTTGCGGAGGATTCCGCTTCCACAAGATCCACTCTGGTGTCCAGCGGTGCCGGATAGGAGTGTCGGATCCGTGGATCTTTGGTTGTCCTTTTCCCTGGCGGCTAGTCCGCACATACCTTTTGATTTAGTTTAGTTAGCTTGTAACCCCTGGCTTGGTTGCTTAGTCAGAGGGCCCCTTGTTATCACCCTGTCTCGGACTTCCCCTTGTCTCCCATTAAGACCTGCGGGGGCATCGGGGTTGGGCAGACATAATCCGCCCTTCGAACGCGGCTGCCATGGGCTCAAGCAACCATAGTCTCGCAGGGGATTTCTGATAACACGGGCGAGACAACGGAGTTAGGGCGCCAGGGGTTACTAGGCTCTCCAGCTCCCACAACCTGTATTTCATTCCTGTACTCAGATCTCTGCCATAAGATCTTCTCCAGTCTGGAGTACAGGAATCGTAACATTATCACCGGCCAGACAAAAGAAAAAATTTTCAACAGGAGTTAATTTTTTCACTTATCCAGTTGGGAGAATTTTGTCGGCCTCATGAATCCCACCGGTGTTGGGCCAAATCCTGGCCAGTTTTTGGTTAGTCAGATTCAGGAACTTACCCAGATGGTTCAGGATCTGTCCCTCCGGGTAAGCTCACAGGAAGATCTGTTACGGACTTCCCCGAGGGTCATCCCTGAACCAAAAATGCATCTGCCTGACCGTTTTTCTGGGGATAGAAAACAGTTTTTTAATTTTAAAGAATCTTGTAAACTGTATTTTCGTTTAAGACCAGTTTCCTCAGGTACGGAGGCTCAGCGGGTTGGAATTATAATTTCTCTGCTTCAGGGGGATCCTCAGACCTGGGCTTTTGGTTTAAAGACAGACGATCCGGCCTTATCGTCTGTAGACGCCTTTTTGAAATCTTTAGGGCTATTGTATGACGACCCTGATAGAGAGGCATCCGCAGAAAGTCAGTTGCGTGCTCTAAGACAGGGTAGGAATCCTGCAGAGAATTATTGTACAGAGTTTCACCGTTGGTCGAACGACTGTGGCTGGAATGATCCTGCCCTGCGCAGTCAGTTTCGCCTCGGCTTATCTGAATCTATAAAAGACAGCCTCCTTCAGTATCCCGCTCCTGAGAACCTTGATAAACTCATGGAGCTCTCTATTAAAATAGATCGTAGGCTCAGAGAGCGGAGGACTGAGAAAGGGGCATCTGTAGTTTCTTTTCCCTGTGTTTCTTCCGTTCCGGTAGACATGGAGGAGCCTATGCAGATTGGTCTCTCCAAATTGTCTCCGGAAGAAAGAACCAGGAGGCAAAATTCTGGTCTGTGTTTGTACTGCGGAGGTAAGGGACATTTTGCCCGTAGTTGCCCAAACAAGTCGGGAAACTTCCTGACCAAGTGAATAGTGAGGGGGTTCACTTTGGTCTACAGCTCATCTCCTCAAATAATTCACTATTGGTTCCTGCTAAAGTTTCTTATGACAGCCTCTGTTCCTCGGTCTCTGCTTTTGTGGACAGTGGAGCTGCAGGAAACTTTATGGACTTAACATGGGCCAAGGCCTTAGGTATTCCTCAGTTAACCTTAAGTAGGTGTATCACCATGCATGGTTTAGATGGGAGTCCCTTATCCAATGGGGTTATTTCTCTATGTACACCTCCTGTTTTGCTCTCGGTGGGAGCTCTACATTCTGAAAAGATTGAGTTAATTCCTGGTGCCACGTTGCCTAAAGGAAGGTTATATGCATTGTCTGGTCCTGAAACTGTGGCCATGAATGAGTATGTGAAAGAAAGTCTTGAGAAAGGGTTTATCAGGCCATCTAAATCCCCTTTAAGTGCAGGTTTTTTCTTCGTAGAGAAGAAGGATGGTTCCCTCAGACCCTGCATTGACTTTCGAGCCCTGAATAAAATCTCAGTAAAGAATACTTACCCTCTGCCTCTGATCTCTGTCCTCTTTGATCAGCTACGTTCGGCTGTTATTTTTTCTAAGATTGACCTGAGAGGAGCATATAATCTCATTAGAATCAGATCAGGGGATGAGTGGAAAACGGCATTCAGTACTCAATCAGGTCACTATGAGTATCTGGTCATGCCATTCGGCCTATCTAACGCTCCGGCAGTCTTTCAGGATCTCATTAATGATGTGCTCCGTGAGTTTCTGGGAAGATTCGTTGTGGTCTATTTAGACGACATTTTGATTTATTCTGACTCTATAGAACAACATGTTACCCAGGTGCGTCAGGTACTTAAGAAATTAGGTGAAAATCACTTGTATGCCAAACCGGAGAAGTGTGAATTTCACGTCACGGAGGTATCCTTTTTAGGGTACATTATTTCCCCTCGGGGATTCCGAATGGAACCTAAGAAGCCCCAAGCCATCCTGAGTTGGGCGCAACCCACCAACTTAAAAGCAATTCAGCGCTTTTTAGGGTTTGCAAACTACTATAGAAGGTTTATTCACTCTTTCTCTGACATAGTTGCTCCCATTGTGGCACTCACTAAGAAGGGAGCAGATCCTACCAATTGGTCATGTGAAGCTAAAGTATCTTTTCAGGCCTTGAAACAAGCCTTTGTCTCAGCCCCTGTCCTTAGACATCCCAACCCAGAATTGCCTTTCATCGTTGAGGTAGATGCCTCGGAGGTTGGTGTAGGGGCTATCCTTTCTCAGAAGGATCCAGATTCCCTTGAGTTACATCCTTGTGCCTTTATGTCCAGGAAATTCTCATCTGCTGAATCCAACTACGATGTTGGTAATCGGGAGTTGCTGGCTATTAAATGGGCTTTTGAGGAGTGGAGACATTGGCTTGAAGGAGCGACCCATACCATTTCTGTTTTGACGGATCACAAAAATCTTCAATACATTGAATCAGCTAAGCGACTGAATGCCCGACAGGCTCGTTGGGCTTTATTTTTCACTCGTTTCAAATTCATTATCACCTTCAGACCTGGTTCCAAGAATACCAAGGCAGATGCCCTCTCACGCAGTTTTCTTCCCGTTCAAGACAACAATCCGGTTACTCTCATACTTCCGCCTTCAGTCATTCAGGCAGGTCTCACACAGGATGTTTTTTCTCAATTGAAGCTGCTTCAACATCAAGCTCCGGGAAATACTCCTGCTGGCCGTCTTTTTGTTCCTGAGTTTTTGAGAGCAACTGTTTTGGAGGAATTTCATGATAGCAAAGTTGCAGGGCATCTGGGAGTCGCTAAAACTTTTGAATTGGTATCCCGCTCAGTGTGGTGGCCTGGTCTTTCTAAAGACATTAAAGAGTTTGTTGTTTCGTGTCAGGTCTGTGCACAGCATAAAGTTCCCCGTTCTTTGCCTATTGGTCAACTTATGCCATTGAATGTTCCCCTTAGACCATGGTCGCATATCTCCATGGATTTTGTGGTGGATCTCCCTCTGTCAGCTGGATGCACAGTCATATGGGTGGTAGTGGACCGTTTTAGTAAGATGGCTCATTTTATTGGTCTTCCCCGATTGCCATCTGCCCAGGGATTGGCAGTCTTGTTCCTCCGTCATGTTTTCAGACTCCATGGGTTACCCACTGATATTGTTTCTGACAGGGGTCCACAATTCATTGCACAGTTTTGGAAGTCTTTTTGTGCTTCGTTAAAAATGAAATTATCATTAACCTCCGGTTATCATCCACAATCAAATGGACAGACTGAGCGAGTGAACCAATCCTTAAAACAATATTTGCGTTTGTACTCGGCCAAACTCCAAAATGACTGGTCTGAGTTTCTTCCATTGGCAGAGTTTGCTTATAATAATGCCTGTCATTCCTCCACCAATGTGTCTCCATTTTTTGCAGTTTTTGGTTTCCACCCCAGAGCTAATTCATTTTTCCAACATTCCTCTGTCTCCTCTCTGGCCCTGACCTCTCATCTTAAACTTATTTGGAAAAAAGTGCACATAGCTCTCAGAAAAGCAGCTTTCAGGGAAAAAGATTTTTCGGACAGGTTCCGGCGGCCGTGCACTTTTAGAGTAGGAGACAGGGTGTGGCTGTCGACTCGCAATATCAAACTTCGACAAACCTCAGCCAGATTGGGTCCTAGATTTATTGGACCATTTCTCATTATCAAAAAAGTCAATCCAGTTGCTTTCCGGTTACAGCTACCAAAAACGTTACGGATCGGAAATACCTTCCATTGCTCTTTGCTCAAACCATATGTTTCATCTAGCAGATTTCCTCGTAAAAAACCTCAGGGGAGATCACCAGTTAATGTACAGGGTCAGCAGGAGTTCGTGGTTGAGAAGGTTCTCGATTCCAAGTTGTCCCGGGGTCGGCTTTATTTTTTGGTGCATTGGAGAGGTTATGGTCCTGAGGAAAGGTCGTGGGTCCTAGATGAGGACCTTCATGCCCCAAGGCTCAAAAGGGCATTTTTTCAAGAATTTCCTCAGAAACCCGGATTTAGGGGTTCCTTGACCCCTCCTCAAGGGGGGGGTACTGTTAGGCGCCGAGGGTCCGCTCGTCAGTGCGGCCGGCGCCTAGCAACGGGGACGCCACTGTCGGATCGTGTTCCCCGTTGCTGGGTCTAAGTTTATATCATCACTGGTTTCCTGGCTGTGTAGCATGCAGCTGCACGGCATGTTGTAATTATCACTCATCTGTTTCCCTGGCCATGCAGCTTGTCAGCTGCATGGCATTTAATCCAATCAGCCTCCAAACAGCTGATTGGAAGACTCTCTGTTAAAAGCACTCCCAGGACTCCTCACAGACGCCGGTGATAGCTTCCTGTTTGCCTGATTCTGCTGCAGAGAGAGTTCCCAGTCCCGGTCTGTTCGTTTGTTCCTGTTCTCAGTGATCCTGTACTCGGAAGTTACCATCTGTTCCTGGAGTCTGATCGAGCACCTTTAACATCTGGTGGCGTTCGTGAGTCGCGGCGCAGCCGTGTGTTGCGGCTTGTCCGCTACTATTTATTATTGTGTTTATTTTGAGTTCTGGAGCTTTGCGGAGGATTCCGCTTCCACAAGATCCACTCTGGTGTCCAGCGGTGCCGGATAGGAGTGTCGGATCCGTGGATCTTTGGTTGTCCTTTTCCCTGGCGGCTAGTCCGCACATACCTTTTGATTTAGTTTAGTTAGCTTGTAACCCCTGGCTTGGTTGCTTAGTCAGAGGGCCCCTTGTTATCACCCTGTCTCGGACTTCCCCTTGTCTCCCATTAAGACCTGCGGGGGCATCGGGGTTGGGCAGACATAATCCGCCCTTCGAACGCGGCTGCCATGGGCTCAAGCAACCATAGTCTCGCAGGGGATTTCTGATAACACGGGCGAGACAACGGAGTTAGGGCGCCAGGGGTTACTAGGCTCTCCAGCTCCCACAACCTGTATTTCATTCCTGTACTCAGATCTCTGCCATAAGATCTTCTCCAGTCTGGAGTACAGGAATCGTAACATATACAGCATAGGCAGCAGCCCTGGAGAATTACACAGCACAGCAGACAGGCAGCAGCACCCCTGGACTTAAACGGCAGTGGGGAAGCACCCCTGGACTGATAGGGCAGAGGTGCAGCACCCCTGGAATGATGTGGCAGACAAAGAAAAGACGTGCAAGATGAAATTGTCCTTGGGCCCTCCCACCCAACCTTATGTTGTATAAACAGGACATGCACACTTTAACAAATCAATTATTTCAGCGACAGGGTCTGCCACATGACTGTGGCTGACATGATTGTTTTGTTTGGGCCCCCACCAACAAGGAATCAATTAATCTCTCCTTGCACAAACTGGCTCTACTGAGGCAAGTTGTCGTCCTCATCCTCAGATTCCTCACACCCTTCAGTGTTTACATCCTCATCCTCACAGAGAAATATTTCTACACAGAAGAGGTGGATTTTTTGGTACTTTGCTCAGGCATGACAATGGGCTTTTTTATCCCATGGCCAACAACTGTCTCCACTGGTGCCTTATTCAAACAAACCAGATCACCATCAGAATCCTCATCGCCAATTTCCTCCTCAGCGCCAGCTACACCCATATCCTCCTCATCCTGGTGTACTTCTACAGTGACATCCTCAATCTCAATATCAGTAACTGGACTGGCGGTGCTCCTCCCAGCACTTGCAGGGGGCGTGCAAATGGTGGTAGGAGCCTCCTCTTCCCATACAGTCTTTTGAAGGTCAGGCCTAGACATCGCAACCGCGGACACACTTGGACTCTCCTTGGGGATTTGTGATATCTCTGAATGCACAGTTGTTTTTTCCTGTGCTTTAACAAGCTTTATTTTTTAAATTTTTTGAGAGGGAGGAGGGCTTCCATCTTCATGACAAGCTGAACCACCAGTCATGAACATAGGCCAAAGCCTTAGCTTTTTTTCTTGCCACTTCGTGTTGTGAATGGCATATTGCCAATTTTACATTTCTTATCAGATAACTTCTTATTTTTTGGGGGTTATTCTTTTTTGCTTCTTGGATTTTACATGCCCTCTATGACATTGGGCATCGGCCTTAGCAGACGACGTTGATGGAATTGCATCGTCAATGTCATGACTGGTGGCAGCAGCAGCTTCAGCACTAGTACTAGTAACTGTTTTCACAATTTTTTTCCTCCAAATGTTTGTTCTCCATTTCACAGGACAGCACCCTTTTATTATTACAGCACACAGAACAGTGCCCCTTTATTTTCACAGCACCCCTGTATTTTAACAACACCCCTGAAATTTGACAGCATACAAGACAGGGCCAATGTACCTTTATTTTCACAGCACCCCTGTATTTTGACAGCATACAGGACAGGGCCAGTATACCTTCATTTTCACAGCACCCCTGTATTTTTACAGCATATAGGACAGGGCCATTGTACATTTATTTTAACAGCACCCCTGAAATTTTACAGCATACAGGACAGGACCAGCACCCCAGTATTTTAACAACACCCCTGTATTTTTACAGTATACAGGACAGGGCCAGTATACCTTTATTTTCAGGGGCCAGCACCCTTGTATTTTAACAACACCACTGTAATTTTACAGCATACAAGACAGGGCCAGTGTACCTTTATTTAAACAACACCCCTGTATTTTTTACAGCAATAGAGGACAGGGCCAGCACCCCTGTATTTTCACAGCACCCCTGTATTTTTACAGCATACAGGACAGGGCCAGCACCCCCATATTTTAACAATACCTCTGCATTTTTACAGCATACAGGACAGGACCAGCACCCCTGTATTTTAACAACACCCCTGTATTTTTACAGCATACAAGACAGGGCCAGTATAGCTTTATTTTAACAAAACCCCTGTATTTTTACCGCATATAGGACAGGGCCATTGTACATTTATTTTCACAGCACCCCTGTATTTTTACAGCATACAGGACAGGACCAGCACCCCTGTATTTTTACAGCATAAAGGACAGGGCCAGCACCCCTGTATTTTCACAGCACCCCTGTAATTTTACAACATACAAGACAAGGTCATTGTACCTTTATTTATACAACACCCCAGTATTTTAACAGCATACAGTACAGGGCCAGCATCCCTGTATTTTAACAACACCCCTGTAATTTTACAGCATACAAGACAGGACCAGTGTACCTTAATTTATACAACACCCCTGTATTTTTACATCACACAGGACAGGGCCAGCGCCTCTGTATTTTCACAACACCCCTGTATTTTTACATCACACAGGACAGGGCCAGCACCCCTGTATTTTCACAACACCCCTGTAATTTTACAGCATACAAGACAGGGCCAGTGTACCTTTATTTATACAACACCCCTGTATTTTTTTACAGCATACAGGACAGTGCCCCTGTACAGTGACAGGACAACAACTAGGAAAGCCAATCCCGGGCCATTTTTTCAATCCCGGGTATCGGGATTGAAAAATGGCCAATCCCGGGATTCTTGGGATACCCGGGATTGGCTTTTAGCTAGGTGGCCGCCCCCACGCCCCACCCCACCCCGCACATATAACTCACCATATACCAAAGGCAGACGGGAGGAGAACATCATTTGAACACTGCTGGCGGCTCCCAGCAGCGGCTGACAGCGCAGCGTGACCTCTCACGCTGCGCTGGGGACCCGGAAGAAGGAAGCCGGGCAGCATTTGTGCGTCCAAGAGCTTACATACATAAGGATGGGGTAAACAGTTGGAGGGAGAACATGCTATGAGATAAGATGGGTAGGAGCAGGGGAGAGAGAAAGGAGATAAGGAGATATGAAAGCTGGTAGACTTTAGTGGAAAGATGTGTCTTAAAGGAACGTGCCTTCAGGGAGTGTGCAAAGGTGGAGGGACAGTAAGAAAGTTGGACTTGGCGAAGGAGTGCATTGAAGAGAGAGCAGGAGCTGCGGGAGAGATGTCGGCAGTGGAGTGACCAGAGCACAGGTGAGGAGACAGTGTTTGGTGGGTCAAAGAGGGTGGGAGGGAGAATGAATAGAATTGAGGTTGGAGATGTAGGGGGTGGGAAGATTCCCACAAATGTATGAAGGTGGGATGGCAGCATGTGTCTCCAATACCTTCTGTGATCCCTCCATTGCCACCAGCAGCTGCATCCCCCATAGGTTTCTATGGGGAATATGATGCAAAGCATTCCCAATACAGGCCTCCGCAGCTACCACCATCTGATAATGGTGGTAGCCCATTGTAGTCTAGGGGTTCCACATCGCGCAGATGGCTGGAAGGGGGCAGTTGAGTAGTGGTAACAGTTGTAGCTGGCTGAATAATAAGTGTTTCTCATTGTGGTGATAGAAGTTCCTTGCAGTGTACACAAATTTACCCCTAGGGTTTGGGGTGAGTGCAGACAAGAGGGAAAGGGGCAGTGATGGGATTCAGCCGGTTCTCACCGGTTCCACAGAACCGATACCTAATGTTAGGTATGGTTCTGCGAACCGTTTGCTAATGAGCGCCGCCAGTTCCAGTAGCCGCGAGAACCGGAAGTCACCCGGCAACGCTGCACACAGTATCCTGGAGGGGAAGGAGAGCACGCGGCGGTACATGAAGACCCGGCTAGCCTGAATCAGAGAGGCTACGCCCGTCACCCAGCGGCTCCGGGGATCCCGGCGTTCAATCAGCCCGCAGCAGGAGTGTGGCACTCGATCCCAGTAAGGGGATAAGCAGATGGAAAAACAGTGATAGGAACACCTCCTGTCCCACTCGGCCACATCTGAAGTAAGTGGACATAGGAATGGAGTGCTAGTAATGTACACCTATTAGCAGGTCTTAATCTTTACCACCCAGGCTAACGCAGCACCATCCCTGCATTACCCAGAGGTAGGACATGAACTACCATTACAACAGGTGCAATGTGATTGTTAGCACTACCATTGTTGCATAGTTATTTGAATGTATTATTTGACTGATCAGCCTACACATTAGAGGCTTCCTTTTGACCATCAACACCATAAGGATAGTCTATTTGGCAGGATATACAGTTCCCCGGACATTGTTTGAGCCGTTTAGGCTATTGTTGGAATTTTTTTGTGTACCATATGATTTTATCCACAGGTTATATATATATATTTTTTACTTTGATTTGGTTTATTCCTAACCCTGGTTTAAATTAGGAAACAATGCACAAGATTGTTTTTCTTTGTATAACGATTTGATACATTTTTTTATTGGATACATAATAGCATGTGTATTTTTACCCTGACTACATATTTCAGCAGATGAATTTTATTAAACGTGAATTAAACCATTCATGGTAACTGCTGGAGGTATGTATGTAGTCCCTCTTTTTCCCCTCTGCTAGTCCCACTTTCCCCCCCCTCTGCTAGTCCCACTTTTCCCCCCTCTGCTAGTCCCACTTTTCTGCCTTGAATTATTAAACTACCTCTCGGTATAGTTTTTGGTATACTTAATGGTCATTAGGACATAGAACCTGTTGCTAATTTAGTTGAATCCCACCACTGGAAAGGGGGTTGTGTGAATATGAGGGGTGGTGGAGGTGAGTAGGAGAGGTGATCAATGTGTGTATGCAGCGGTGGTGAGAGAGAATAAGGCAGGTGGTATTAGAGGGATTGCACAGGGGTAGCTGTATCAGGCAGTACAAGGAGGGGGAGTATATAGGAAGAATGGCAGAAGGAATAAGTGTTTATAAATAATCACAGGAAAGTTCAAAGATTTTTAGTTAAGGTGACTACAGTAACACTTAGGGGCAGATTTAACGAGTGATATTCTTGTTATCTCTCATTACCAATGATGAATGGTGCTCCATCATTTTTCGAACACATGACAGTTAGTAGCTGATTGGCTGGAGCACCACTTATCATTCATACAGAGTGATGACAAGAATATAAATCTGGGAAAGGAGGTAGAAAGTGATAATGGGTAAAACATGAGGTTACAAAGAGCATCGGTATATGAAAAAAGATGCAGCACATTGGTAGCAATGGGTCCATAAGGACTGCCCGGGCTGTGAAAACAGCAGCGTCAGGAGATGGACGGTGACAGGAACTCAAAAGACTGCTGGATTTTGTCCTCTGTTACTCTCTGTGTGGTCGGGTCGCCCCCTGTATAACTCTCACTATGGGGTCTATTCATGAAGCAGTGAAAAGTGTGGAGAAGTGAGCCAGTGGAGAAGTTGCCCATGGCAACCAATCAGCAGCTCTGTATAATTTTATAGACTGCACTTTTTAAATGTTACCTCAACACTGATTGGTTGCCATGGGCAACTTCTCCACTGGCTCACTTCTCCACACTTTTCACTGCTTCATGAATAGACCCCTATAGCACATGAATCAGATGGCTTAGCCATAGTAAGAGGTGAAATGCGGGAACTCGGGATATCTCTGTTTTATCTGTTGCATAATCTGTGCAGCTCTGATGTAGCGCTGAATCCATCTGCACATTTCCACAGTAACTTCCTAATCAGAAAGAGCAGCGAGTCACGGGGAACATCAAGAGCGGTAATTACTGTACGATTTGTGTTTCTATCATTGAATCTAGTTTTTCCTTCTACCTTTTATGTCCGAGAAAGAGCCTTAGAGGCCTACGCTGCATCTCATGGCGCATTAATTACATCCATTCCGCTGTACCCAGCTCTGCCGCACGCTGGGCGCCAACTTAACCCTATCTTGCCGTAATACATAACACGCTCCCTGCCCTCCTCATGGTTAACAAAGAATCATAGTGCCAAAATGTGGCGACCCCTCATTTTCATTTTAAAATAGCGGGGGCTATAATTTCCACATTGGCCATTAGGTCCCAGTGCAGCAATGCCACTTGCTTCGGTACGTATTAAACGCCGCTTCATTTTCATCCAACCATTTTTTTTGCACAGAATTGCGCAATTATTTCAAGCAGAATTGCAACGATATTAAAAGGAGAATTACCTACGTTGGGGGAAAGTAAATTATTAAACAATCCCAATTAACAGAAACCAGCAGGGAGCGCCAAGATCAGAAATCTCTCTCTCTCTGATAGAAGAGGGTCGCGGCGGGTGGAGCCCAGCGGGTGGGGCCCGGCCTGCGGGGATGATGGATAGGTGATGCTGGGAATACAGAGTGAGGTCTGTATACTGTACAAAGGTTAGATTATGGTTCGTGTCCTCAGACCGTTACATACAGTATGCAGTGAGATGGGTGGGGTGCTCTGCCACAAAAATACCCTTTGCCAATTTGATTCTATGTCAATCAGTAAATATGTTCTGAGACTCCGTAATATATTTAATTGGGGCATATAAGTGATGTCAACAAAACCCAAACAAATAGCAAACAGACAGTGGCGCTAAGATATAGATAACCATATGCAGTAGTGTATCAATGTAACAATAACATGTAGGTATGGATGGAGTAAAAATTCATGTATTTAATATAGAAAATTATTGCAAACCTTACAGTATATATAAACTTCATTGGTCTGTTTGTTTGTCCGTCTGGTTATACATCGGACCCCCTGCATTGATTGGGATGAAACCAACGCTAGGTGGATCCTGGCCAGGTTTTAGGGGAGTTGGGGTCGACCTCATGGCGGAATGCGCTGGGTAGAAAATACTAGAGGCTTGAGGTCCTGGTTGGACATCCCGTTGGTGTACGCTGGACAGAACTTTGATCCATGAAGCCTGTTTTGGGCCTGCCACTGGATAGATTTGGGTGAAAACGTCACAGAGTGATAACACTAGATCCCGGAAGACATACTAGGGGTTAGGGTCCCGGTTGAACCCCCCCATTGGTGTACGCTGGCCAGATCTTTGACACAAGGAGCCTGTTCTGGGCTGTCCACTGGATGGACTTGGATGAAATCTATAATGAACTGTAATAACTGCCAGACATGGAGGTGGGAAGATAAAAAATGCTGTGTACCCAAAAGCCTGGGAATAGCAACATTGGTAACAGAAGGAAAACATGAAACCCATCTCACAATGTAAAAGTGATGATAAAACTGAACAGAAAGGAGAGCTGGGGATCAGGGCTACTGGCTACACCCCAAAAACGAAAATGATATTGGTCGGCCACCCCATGGGTGTGTTGGAAGAGCTGCTAATTATTTCTAAAATATTGACAGTTACATTCAACTCACTGATAACTTAATAAAGTGAAGATTTGAACACAGACAACGCCGGGTACTCAGCCAGTAACCAGTAATACCATGAGCCATATACTGGTGGAACCCTCACCCAGATAATAGTTCATCAATACAGTATGTAGAACAGCTGCCAATCGATCCTAGTGAAGCCTGTTCCTAATGTACCCCCGGAGCCGGGTATTTAGGCGGTCACTGACACCGAGCCCACTGTAAGTAAATGGCACTGGGCAATAGTAAATAATTACCCTATCCAATCACTGATAGAGAGCTAATCCCTTGGGCAAATGTGTTGGCAACTATAGTGTATTGCTGAGCTATTTACTGGGTGAGGCTCTCAGTATTTGGCTCTTGATTTTTTGTTTATATTGAATAATTTGTGTATTAAAGACTGTTGGAGGGATATATTAAACAGGGCCGTTTCTTGGGGCAGGCGAGCAGTGCAACCGCACTGGGCGCCCGCCGCGGCACTAACTGTGGCTCCCTGCTTCCCCCTCCTATTTCTCCCCGAGTAACCTGCTCGGGGGGCGGAGTTTCACGGAATGACGCGGTTGCGTCGTTTCGTCACGACGCAACCCCATCACTCCGCGAAACTCCCCCCCCCCCGAGCGGAGTACAGAGGGGGATCCAAGTTAGAAAGAGGGAAAGGGCGGCGCGAGGAGCGACTGGTGAGGCGGGCCGAAGAGCGGTTATCGCCTCTGTAAGTATTCTCTCTCTCTCTCCCTCTATGTGTAAAATAGGGACACCTGCCGTAATGTGTGAAATGGGGACTCTTGCCTGCCGTATTGTGGGGATTTAATGTATCAAGGGCATTGCGGTGTGTGGCATAATATGGTGCAGGGGGCATTACTGTATGGGGCTTAATATGGTAGAATTTTTTTTTTCCTGTGGTGGTCGTGATCTGTTGGAGCAGGGTCAAAAACTGGATTGTGAGGTAGTCTTTTCAGATGAGGCCACGCCCATTTAAATGATGCCACACCCATTTAGATGAGACGATGCCCCATTGTCGGGTGCGCGCGCAAGTTTTTTTTTTTTTTTCATCTAGGTGTGTGTGTGTGTGGGGGGGGGGGGCACATTTTTTTATGTCATGGGGGCGCATTTTTAAATCTCGCACTGGGAGCCAAATTGGCTAGAAACAGCCCTGATATTAAAATACATCGCCGCCCCTCACCACCCACCGCAGCGATGCTAATCACATATGTACTAACATATTCGATTACCATCGCAATGCGGTGACAGAGGCCCCCCCCCTTCCCCCCACAATACCTGTCAGAAGGTATGCGGGGGTGTCTGTGGGTCCTGGAACTAGAAAAGGTTCAGAGACGGGTGACCAAATTGATTAAGGGGATGGAGACGCTAGAATACGAGGAAAGGCTTGTTAGGCTAGGCATGTTTACACTGGAAAAGAGGAGATTAAGACGGGACATGGTTAACATTTACAAATATATAAGGGGACAATACACAGAGCTTGCGGAGGTTTTGTTTTTGGTAAGATCATCACAAAGGACACGTGGACACCGCTTAGGGTAGAGGAAAGGAGATTTCGCACACAGAGACGGAAAGGTTTCTTCACAGTAAGGACAATACGTGTTTGGAACTCCCTGCCTGAGAGAGTAGTAACGGCAGACTCGGTCATTACTTTTAGGAATGGGCTAGATAAATTCCTAATGGATAAGGATATACAGGGATATGGTGGGTAAATCATGCACTATGAGGGTAATTCCAAGTTGATCACAGCAGGAAATTTTTTAGCAGTTGGAAAAAACCATGGCCCTCATTCCGAGTTGTTCGCTCGCAAGGCGATTTTAGCAGAGTTACACACGCTAAGCCGCCGCCTACTGGGAGTGAATCTTAGCTTCTTAAAATTGCGACCGATGTATTCGCAATATTGCGATTACTAACTACTTAGCAGTTTCAGAGTAGCTTCAGACTTACTCGGCATCTGCGATCAGTTCAGTGCTTGTCGTTCCTGGGCCCTCATTCCGAGTTGTTCGCTCGCAAGGCGATTTTAGCAGAGTTACACACGCTAAGCCGCCGCCTACTGGGAGTGAATCTTAGCTTCTTAAAATTGCGACCGATGTATTCGCAATATTGCGATTACTAACTACTTAGCAGTTTCAGAGTAGCTTCAGACTTACTCGGCATCTGCGATCAGTTCAGTGCTTGTCGTTCCTGGTTTGACGTCACAAACACACCCAGCGTTCGCCCAGACACTCCTCCGTTTCTCCAGCCACTCCCGCGTTTTTTCCGGAAACGGTAGCGTTTTTATCCACACGCCCATAAAACGCCGTGTTTCCACCCAGTAACACCCATTTCCTGTCAATCACACTAGGATCGCCGGAGCGAAGAAAAAGCCGTGAGTAAAAATACTATCTTCATTGTAAAATTACTTGGCGCAGTCGCAGTGCGAACATTGCGCATGCGTACTAAGCAGAAAAACGCTGCGATGCGAAGAAAAATACAGAGCGAACGACTCGGAATGAGGGCCCATGTGCACTGCAGGGGGGGGGGGGGGCAGATATAACATTTGCAGAGAGAGTTAGATTTGGGCGGGTTATTTTGTTTCTGTGCAGGGTAAATACTGGCTGCTTAATTTTTACACTGCAATTTAGATTGCAGATTGAACTCACCCCACCCAAATCTAACTCTCTCTGCACATGTTACATCTGCCTCCCCTGCAGTGCACATGGTTTTGCCCAACTGCTAACAAAGTTCCTGCTGCGATCAACTCAGAATTACCTCACATAGTAATAAAAAAGAAATAAAATAATAAAATAGGAGGAAGTGACATAATGGCTAAATATTCTCCACAGTTAAAATTAGTCTAAAAAATTATTACAGTGCAGAAGATCACTAACAGGCGGAACTCGATGGAGAAATTGTCTTTTTTCAACCTCAGCAACATTGGCCCTCATTCCGAGTCGTTCGCTCGGTATTTTTCATCGCATCGCAGTGAAATTCCGCTTAGTACGCATGCGCAATATTCGCACTGCGACTGCGCCAAGTATCTTTGCTATGAAGATAGTATTTTTACTCACGGCTTTTTCATCGCTCCGGCGATCGTAATGTGATTGACAGGAAATGGGTGTTACTGGGCGGAAACACGGCGTTTTATGGGCATGTGGCTGAAAACGCTACCGTTTCCGGAAAAAACGCAGGAGTGGCCGGAGAAACGGAGGAGTGTCTGGGCGAACGCTGGGTGTGTTTGTGACGTCAAACCAGGAACGACAAGCACTGAAATGATCGCAGATGCCGAGTAAGTCTGAAGCTACTCTGAAACTGCTACGAGGTGTGTAATCGCAATATTGCGAATACATCGGTCGCAATTTTAAGATGCTAAGATTCACTCCCAGTAGGCGGCGGCTTAGCGTGTGTAACTCTGCTAAATTCGCCTTGCGACCAATCAACTCGGAATGAGGGCCTATGTTACTATGTTATCTCCCAGTCGCGGGAGGTGACGTGTGCTGGTAGTCCCCGGGCTCCTCCCCCCAGCAGCCGGAAGCAGAAACCTGGACACAGCGCTGGGTGGCGGGTGCGGCGCTAGTCGGTGGGTGCGGCATTCGGTGGCAGCGGGTGTGAAAGGCTTCTTCTATAGGGTATCAACATAAAAAGATGGCGATATCCTAGGCTGGGTCTTAGTACATATGAAAATGTGGTAAAACCCCTGAAAACGGAGGGTTTTACCGCATTTTCCCTTTAATACATCCTGCCCTTTAAATGAATTTTGACTTCATTCATAGTTGTCCATGTTATATTGATTCACTATCGTATATGGTTATATATATTAACGCTACTATCTATTTGCTATTTGTGTGTTAAGGGATTGGCTATCCTTATTTCATAGTGGCTCAGTGGCGGAACTAGAGCCAGCGCACCGAGGCCCGCCGCAGTCAGGGGGTCCGATGCCTATAGCATTACCAGGAGGCCAGCCAGGAACTGACTCATTATAACACCGCGTGCACACAGCTTGCGATGTCGATGTGCGGTCCCGCGGGATCGGCATCGCAAGAAAAAATAGAATGCGCAGGCAGCCCAACATTGACTATATCGGCGGGGTCGGCCTCCAGGACCATCGAATAGTCAGTGTTGGGCAAACAGCGCATCGCGCAGTGTGTACCCGGCTTTAGAGTCCCCCCTCTGAGTTACTAAGGGATCAGCTCCTATCTTTTTTCAAACACAGCCTGTAACATGACAGTGAGGAGCTGATTGGCTGCTACTTTATCTCAGTCCACTTTATCGCTTTCTGAAGGCTTAGTACCTAATTCAGACCTGGACGCTGCAGCGTTCGCAGGCTGAAAGCCAGTGCAGTGTGTGCACGCGCAGAAGCTGCACTGCACGTGCGTGCGCACACGGTGAGATGCGACGGAGAGATGCAATTGACAGGCAGAGGCGGTCGCGGGGGGTTTAGGGGCACGTGATGGCGGCGTTGGCGCGGTGGCATTGGGGGTGGGGGGGCGGTCCGGACAACAGAGGCGTGTCTGGACCATTGCTGGGGCGGGTCGCGGCAGCTGCGTGACGGGTCTCCAGCAGCTTCGGCCAAAATCATAGCGGGTAGTTGTCTGCCTTGGCAGGTGCGAAAGTGTCGCCACTGTGCAATGCTTTTGCATGTCTGCAGGGAACACAGGACCCTGTATGTGGAGTGGTCTTGCCATGTGTTGGGCATCCCGCCACATATCAAATATTTTGATCACAGATGAGCATTTTTACCGCACATCTACGATCAGGTCTGAATTAGGCCCAGAGACCCTTCAGTGTCTTATCTTCAAGGTCTGTGAGCAATTCTGCTACAAAACTGTAAGATCTGAGTAAGGACTCCTCAAAGTATGTGTTAAACTCCTCAGATACCAATACTGCAAGGCATGTAGATATCCCACTGGTAAACCCTGACAGCAAACCTCTGGCAGGGCATGCTGGGAAGAGTAGTTCCACAGCAGCAGCCTTGCCGTACATTATCTACCTTTATTTATACTTACTCTTTGGCTAAAACCATCAGGGAGGCATCGGATTGGCTCCAAATCTATTTTGCAGCAGGATATCGACCCCAAACATACAGCCAATGTCATTAAGAACCCTTCAGCGCAAAGAAGAACAAGGAGTCCTGGAAGTGATGATATGGTCTCCACAGAGCCCTGATCTCAACATCATTGAGTCTGTTTGGGATTACATCAATTGACAGAAGGATTTGAGCAAGCCTACGGGCCTGCACGTGTTACATCTGCCCCACCTGCAGTGCACATGGGGGGGTCATTCCGAGTTGATCGCTAGCTGCCAAAGTGATCAGGCTACAAATGGGTATTTATGTGCACGCGCGTCATACGGGTACAAAGCTTGTTGTGGTTGTGCACAGGTTGTAGCGAAGTTTTCAGTTACACTGACAGCTGCAAGAAGATTGACAGGAAGGGGGCGTTTCTGGGTGTCAACTGACCGTTTTCAGGGAGGGTTTGCAAAAAGGCAGGCGTGTATGAAAAAACGCAGGCGTGGCTGGGCGTTCGCTGGGCGGGTGTATGATGTCAAATCTGGACAGGAATAGGCTGAAGTGATCGCAAGCGCTGAGTAGGTTTAGAGCTACTCAGAAACTGCACACACTGTTTTTGCAGAGCTCGGCTGCACATGCGTTCGCACTTCTGCTAAGCTAAAATACACTCCCCAGTGGGCGGCGGCATAGCGTTTGCACGGGTGCTAAAACTAGCCAGCGAGCGATCCACTCGGAATGACCCCCATGGTTTTGCCCGTTAGAGAACAAATTTGCTGCTGCGATCAGGTCTGAATTAGGCCCTACACCCACAGAAGATCCGTTGTTAGTTCTCCAAGATGTTTGATGCAACCTCCCTGCCGAGTTCCTTCAAAACCTGTGTGCAAGTGTACCTAGAAGAACTGATGCTGATTTGAAGGCAAAGAGTGGTCACCCCAAGCATTGGTTTTAGATTTCTCTTCTGTTTATCCACTTTGCATTTTGGTAATTGATCAAAATAAACGATCATTCTTTGCAGCATTTTTTCCACGCCTGCCGCAGTACTGTACGTTTATTATCTTTTGCACACGGGGTAAATTCTGCACAGCGTTATAGTTACACCGCAATTTATAATTAAGCTGGGATAAGCCAACTACAAATGTCTGTACATTATCTCTGCCCCGCCTGCTGCGCCGCATGATTTTACCCAGGTGGAAATTGCTCCTTTTTGGTGACTTGGGGGATCATTCTGAGTTGATCGCAGCGATCAGGTTACTACTGCGCATGCGTATTCACCGCGTCGTTTGGGTACAAACAGCATCGTTGCTGTGCACTGCTTCCAGCGACAAATCCATTCGCACGGGTGATAGCAAGGAGATTGACAGGAAGAGGGTGTTTGTGGGTGTCAACTGACCGTTTTCTGGGAGTGTTTGGGAAAACGCAGGCGTGGCCAGGCGTTTGCAGGGCGGGAGTCTGACATCAATTCCGGCCCCAGACAGGCTGATGTGATCGCAGCGGCTGAGTAAGTTCAGACCTACTCAGAAACTGCACAAAAATAAGAATTTACTCACCGGTAATTCTATTTCTCGTAGTCCGTAGTGGATGCTGGGAACTCCGTAAGGACCATGGGGAATAGACGGGCTCCGCAGGAGACTGGGCACTCTAAAAGAAAGATTAGGTACTATCTGATGTGCACTGGCTCCTCCCTCTATGCCCCTCCTCCAGACCTCAGTTAGGGAAACTGTGCCCGGAAGAGCTGACACAACAAGGAAAGGATTTGGAATCCAGGGTAAGACTCATACCAGCCACACCAATCACACCGTACAACTTGTGATAACCATACCCAGTTAACAGTATGAACAACAACTGAGCCTCCTTTTACGGATGGCTCATAACAATAACCCTTTAGTGAAGCAATAACTATATACATGTATTGCAGAGAGTCCGCACTTGGGACGGGCGCCCAGCATCCACTACGGACTACGAGAAATAGAATTACCGGTGAGTAAATTCTTATTTTCTCTGACGTCCTAGTGGATGCTGGGAACTCCGTAAGGACCATGGGGATTATACCAAAGCTCCCAAACGGGCGGGATAGTGCGGATGACTCTGCAGCACCGAATGAGCAAACTCAAGGTCCTCCTCAGCCAGGGTATCAAACTTGTAGAATTTAGCAAATGTGTTTGAACCCGACCAAGTAGCAGCTCGGCAAAGCTGTAAAGCCGAGACCCCTCGGGCAGCCGCCCAAGAAAAGCCCACCTTCCTTGTGGAATGGGCTTTTACTGATTTAGGATGCGGCAGTCCAGCCGCAGAATGTGCCAGCTGAATCGTGCAACAGATCCAGCGAGCAATAGTTTGCTTTGAAGCAGGAGCACCCAGCTTGTTGGGTGCATGCAGGATAAATAGCGAGTCAGTTTTCCTGACTCCAGCCGTCCTGGAAACATAAATTTTCAAAGCCCGGACTACGTCCAGCAACTTGGAATCCTCCAAGTCCTGAGTAGCCGCAGGCACCACAATAGGTTGGTTCAAATGAAACGCTGATACCACCTTTGGGAGAAATTGGGGACGAGTCCTCAATTCTGCCCTGTCCATATGGAAGATCAGATACGGCTTTTACACGACAAAGCCGCCAATTCTGACACACGCCTAGCTGAAGCTAAGGCCAACAGCATGACCACCTTCCACGTGAGATACTTTAGCTCCACTGTCCTAAGTGGCTCAAACCAATGTGATTTCAGGAAATCCAACACAACGTTAAGATCCCAAGGTGCCACTAGAGGCACAAAAGGCACTCCCTTTACAAACGTCTGAACTTCAGGCAGTGAAGCCAGTTCTTTTTGAAAGAAAATAAATAGGGCCGAAATCTGGACCTTTATGGACCCCAATTTTAGGCCCATAGTCACCCCTGACTGTAGGAAGCGCAGAAATCGACCCAGCTGGAATTCCTCTGTGTGGGGCCTTACTGGCCTCACACCAAGCGACATATTTCCGCCATATGCGGTGATAATGCTTTGCTGTCACATCCTTCCTAGCTTTTATCAGCGTAGGAATCACTTCATCTGGAATGCCCTTTTCCGTTAGGATCCGGCGTTCAACCGCCATGCCGTCAAACGCAGCCGCGGTAAGTCTTGGAACAGACAGGGCCCAAGCTGTAACAGGTCCTGTCTGAGAGGCAGAGGCCATGGGTCCTCTGAGTTCATTTCTTGTAGTTCTGGGTACCAAGTTCTTCTTGGCCAATCCGGAACGATGATTATAGTTCTTACTCCTCTCTTTCTTACTATCCTCAGTACCTTGGGTATGAGAGGAAGAGGAGGGAACACATTAACCGACTGGTACACCCACGGTGTCACTAGTGCGTCCACAGCTATCGCCTGAGGGTCCCTTGACCTGGCGCAATATTTTTTTAGCTTTTTGTTGAGGCGGGACGCCATCATGTCCACCCGTGGCAGTTCCCAGCGATTTACAATCTGTGTGAAGACTTCTTGATGAAGTCCCCACTCTCCCGGGTGGAGGTCGTGCCTGCTGAGGAAGTCTGCTTCCCAGTTGTCCACTCCCGGAATGAACACTGCTGACAGTGCTAGCACGTGATTCTCCGCCCATCGAAGAATCCTTGTGGCTTCTGCCATTGCCATCCTGCTTCTCGTGCCGCCCTGGCGGTTTACATGGGCGACCGCTGTGATGTTGTCTGACTGAATCAGTACTGGTTGGTTTTGAAGCAGGGGCTCTGCTTGACTCAGGGCGTTGTAAATGGCCCTTAGTTCCAGTATATTTATGTGTAGTGAAGTCTCCAGACTTGACCACTGTCCTTGGAAGTTTCTTCCCTGAGTGACTGCCCCCCATCCTCGGAGACTTGCATCCGTGGTCACCAGGACACAGTCCTGTATGCCGAACCTGCGGCCCCCGAGAAGATGAGCACTCTGCAGCCACCACAGCAGAGGCACCCTGGCCCTTGGGGACACTGAAAGATCCTTGCATGGAACCTGCCGAAGGGAATTGCTTCGTAAGAAGCCACCATCTTTCCCAGGACTCGCGTGCAGTGATGCACCGACACCTGTTTTGGTTTCAGGAGGTCCCTGACCAGAGATGACAATTCCTGGGCCTTCTCCACCGGGAGAAACACCTTCTTCTGTTCTGTGTCCAGAATCATGCCCAGGAAAAGCAGACGCGTCGCAGGAATCAGCTGCGACTTTGGGATATTCAGAATCCAGCCGTGCTTCAGAATGGGTCTCACCGAACCGTCCGGTTTCGGTACCACAAACATTGTGGAATAGTAACCCCTTCCCTGTTGAAGGAGGGGGACCTTGATTATCACCTGCTGGAGGTACAGCTTGTGAATTGCCGCCAGTACTACCTCCCTTTCCCTGGGAGCAGCTGGCAAGGCTGATTTGAGGTAATGGCGAGGGGAGTCGCCTCGAACTCCAGTTTGTATCCCTGAGATACAATTTGTACAGCCCAGAGATCCACCTGTGAGCGAACCCACTGGTTGCTGAAGTTTCGGAGACGCGCCCCCACCGCACCTGGCTCCGCCTGTGGAGCCCCAACGTCATGCGGTGGACTTAGTGGAAGCAGGGGAGGATTTTTGTTCCTGGGAACTGGCTGCCTGGTGCAGCTTCTTTCCTCTACCCTTGCCTCTGGCCAGAAAGGATGCTCCTCTGACCCGCTTGCCTTTCTGAGGCCAAAAGGACTGCACTTGATAATACGGTGCTTTCTTAGGCTGTGAGGGAACCTGAGGTAAAAAAGTCGACTTCCCAGCAGTTGCTGTGGATACGAGGTCCGAGTGACCGTCCCCAAACAATTCCTCACCCTTATAAGGCAAAGCCTCCATGTGTTTTTTAGAATCAGCATCACCTGTCCACTGCCGAGTCCATAATACACTCCTGGCAGAAATGGACATTGCATTAATTCTAGATGCCAGCAGGCAAATGTCCCTCTGGGCATCCCGCATATATAAGACGACGTCTTTTATATGTTCGAGGGTTAGCAAAACAGTATCCCTGTCGAGGGAACCAATGTTGTCTGACAGGGAATCAGTCCATGCTGCTGCAGCACTACACATCCAGGCTGAAGCAATAGCAGGTCTCAGTAGAGTACCAGAGTGTGTATACACAGACTTCAGGATAGCTTCCTGCTTTCTATCCGCAGGCTCCTTTAGGGCGGCCGTATCCTGAGACGGCAGTGCCACCCTTTTAGATAAGCGTGTTAGCGCCTTGTCCACCCTAGGGGATGTTTCCCAACGTAACCTATCCGTTGGCGGGAAAGGGTACGCCATCAGTAACCTCTTAGAAATCACTAGTTTCTTATCAGGGGAACTCCACGCTTCTTCATACAATTCATTTAATTAATCAGATGGGGGAAAAGTCACTGGCTGCTTTTTCTCCCCAAACATAATACCCCTCTTGGTGGTAACCGGGTTAATGTCAGAAATGTGCAATACATCTTTCATTGCAGTAATCATGCATCAGATGGCTTTTGTAGACTGTACATTTGTCTCATCCTCATCTACACTGGAGTCAGACTCCGTGTCGACATCTGTGTCTACCATCTGAGCTAGCTGGCGTGAGACCCCGGATGGCCCAAGGCTGCTGCGTCATCGAACCTTTTATGTAAGGAGTTGACACTGTCGGTTAAGACCTTCCACATATCCATCCAATCAGGTGTCGGCCCCGTCGGGAGCGACACCACACTTATCTGCCCCTGCTCCACCTCCACGTAACCCTCCTCATCAAACATGTCGACACAGCCGTACCGACACACCGCACACACACAGGGAATGCTCAGACTGAGGACAGGACCCCACAAAGTCCTTTGGGGAGACAGAGAGAGAGTATGCCAGCACACACCACAGCGCTATATAACACAGGGATTTACACTATAAAAAGTGATTTACCCAATAGCTGCTTAAATATCTTATTTGCGCCTAAATTTATGTGCCCCCCCTCTCTTTTTTACCCTTCTTGTATCAGGATACTGCAGGGGAGAGCCTGGGGAGCTGCTTCCAGCTGAGCTGTGAAGGGAAAATGGCGCTGGTGTGCTGAGGAAGAAGGCACCGCCCCCTCAGCGGCGGGCTTCTGTCCCGCGTTTTATGTAACTTAATGGCGGGGGTTTTTACACATATACAGTTTTCAGACTGTATTATGTGTATTTTAAGTGCCAAAAGGTATTATAATTGCTGCCCATGGCGCCCCCCCCCCCCAGCGCCCTGCACCCTACAGTGACCGGAGTGTGTGGTGTGCTGTGAGAGCAATGGCGCACAGCTGCGGTGCTGTGCGCTACCTTAATGAAGACAGGAGTCTTCTGCCGCCGATTTTATCGCTTCTCTTCTGTCTTCTGGCTCTGCAAGGGGGACGGCGGCGCGGCTCCGGGAACAGACGATCGAGGTCAGGCCCTGTGTTCGAACCCTCTGGAGCTAATGGTGTCCAGTAGCCTAAGAAGCACAAGCTAGCTGCAAGCAGGTAGGTTTGCTTCTCTCCCCTCAGTCCCACGTAGCAGTGAGTCTGTTGCCAGCAGATCTCACTGAAAATAAAAAACCTAACAAATACTTTCTTTTCTAGTGAGCTCAGGAGAGCCCCTAGTGTGCAACCAGCTCTGGCCGGGCACAGATTCTAACTGAGGTCTGGAGGAGGGGCATAGAGGGAGGAGCCAGTGCACACCAGATAGTACCTAATCTTTTCTTTTAGAGTGCCCGGTCTCCTGCGGAGCCCGTCTATTCCCCATGGTCCTTACGGAGTTCCCAGCATCCACTAGGACGTCAGAGAAATGTTTTTGCAGAGCTCGGCTGCACAGGCGATCGCACACTTGCAAAGCGAAAATACACTCCCCCGTGGGCGGCGACTATGCGTTTGCACGGCTGCAAAAAATATGGCGCTGGCTGCATATGACCGTGTTTGTGATTTAAATCTGATTATTTCTGCTGATATACGTAGGAGTGGGGTGCACTTTCTCACTGAGCTTCGGGGCTGCGGATCAGGCTTGATAGAGACCTTGAGAGGCAGAAAGATGAAAGACCCGGAGATAAAAGAGGAGACAAGCGCAGGGACGATCGGATGGATGTACAGTTGTGCGGCAGGCGCAGAGAACAAGTCAAGGCCAAAGCAAGAATTGCAGAAGCCGGAAAGTGGCAGCGAGTGGGTCAGCGACAGAATCTCATTATTTCCGAGATTAAAGGGAGCGCAGCCGGAATATCAGATGATAAACACACAGCGTGACATCTAATGGCGGCATCACAGCTAATCGCACAGCCCTGTGTCATTATTAGCCTTATAACACAACTGCTTTATAGAACACAGCCACCGCTAATGGTCACAAATGTGTGTAAGAGCTCATTTCCCGTCATCCTACCCTCCGCAGGTGACTAATAGCGCTCGCTGGGCAGTAGCGAGGTATCGGAACGTGTGTCATCCCGTGATTATAATATGAGGATAACATAACTGCTTATATCCCCCAGACCCCATTACTCCGTCACTAGGGTAATCAGCCACGGCTGTGATACATGATCCCCGCGGTTGGGGGATGTTGCCGGCCCCCCGAGAGCCCTAACCCCAACAGTGGTGTTAGGTGCTGTGCTATAGGATATATACTAGGTAAGGGGCTGTGGTATATGATATATAGGTGGTGTCAGGTGCTGTGCTATAGGAAATATACTAGGTAAGGGGCTGTGGTATATGATATATAGGTGGTGTCAGGTGCGGTGCTATAGGATATATACTAGGTAGGGGCTGTGGTAAATGATATATAGGTGATGTCAGGTGCGGTGCTATAGGATATATACTAGGTAGGGGGCTGTGGTATATGATATATAGGGGTGTCAGGTGCTGTGCTATAGGATATATACTAGGTAGGAGCTGTGGTATATGATATATAGGTGGTGTCAGGTGCTGTGCTATAGGAAATATACTAGGTAGAGGGCTGTGGTATATGATATACAGGTGGTGTCAGGTGCGGTGCTATAGGATATATACTAGGTAGGGGCTGTGGTATATAATATATAGGTGGGGTCAGGTGCTGTGCTTCAGTATATACGCTAGGTAGGGGGCTGTGGTATATAATATATCGGTGGCGTCAGGTGCGGTGCTATAGGATATATACTAGGTAGGGGGCTGTGGTATATGATATATAGGTGTTGTCAGGTGCTGTGCTATAGGATAGATACTAGGTAGGGGGCTGTGGTATATGATATATAGGTGGTGTCAGGTGCTGTGCTATAGGATATATACTAGGTAGGGGGCTGTAGTATGATATATAGGTGGTGTTAGGTGCTTTGCTATAGTATATATACTAGGTAGGGGCTGTGGTATATGATATATAAGTGGTGTCAGGTGCTGTGCTATAGGATATATATTAGGTAGGGGGCCGTGGTATGATATATAGGTGGTGTCAGGTGCTGTGCTATAGTATATATACTAGGTAGGGGCTGTGGTATATGATATATAGGTGGTGTCAGGTGCTGTGCTATAGGATATATACTAGGTAGGGGGCTGTGGTATGATATATAGGTGTTGTTAGGTGCTGTGCTATAGGATATATACTAGGTAGGGGGCTGTGGTATGATATATAGGTGGTGTTAGGTGCTGTGCTATAGGATATATACTAGGTAGGGGGCTGTGGTATGATATATAGATGTTAGGTGCTGTGCTATAGTATATATACTAGGTAGGGGGCTGTGGTATATGATATATCGGTGGTGTCAGGTGCTGTGGAATAGTATATATACTAGGTAGGGGGCTGTGGTATATGATATATAGGTGGTGTCAGGTGCGCTGCTATAGGATATATACTAGGTAGGGGCTGTGGTATGATATATAGGTGGTGTCAGGTGCTGTGCTATAGGATATATACTAGGTAGGGGCTGTGGTATATGATAGATAGGTGGTGCCAGGTGCTGTGCTATAGGATATATACTAGGTAGGGGACTGTGGTATATGATATATAGGTGGTGTCCGGTGCGGTGCTATAGGATATATACTAGGTAGGGGGCTGTGGTATATGATATATACGTGTTGTCAGGTGCTGTGCTATAGGATATATACTAGGTTAGGGGGCTGTGGTATATGATATATACGTGTTGTCAGGTGCTGTGCTATAGGATATATACTAGGTTAGGGGGCTGTGGTATATGATATATAGGTGGTGTCAGGTGCTGTGCTATAGGATATATACTAGGTAGGGGGCTGTGGTATATTATACATAGGTGGTGTCAGGTGCTGTGCTATAGTATATATATACTAGGTAGGGGGCTGTGGTATATGATATAGGTGGTGTCAGGTGCTGTGCTATAGGATATATACTAGGTAGGGGTCTGTGGTATATAATATATAGGTGGTGTCAGGTGCTGTGCTATAGGATATATACTAGGTAGGGGTCTGTGGTATGATATATAGGTGGTGCCAGGTGCTGTGCTATAGGATATATACTAGGTAGGGGGCTGTGATATATTATACATAGGTGGTGTCAGGTGCTGTGCTATAGGATATATACTAGGTAGGGGGCTGTGGTATGATATAAAGGTGGTGTCAAGTGCTGTGCTATAGGATATATACTAGGTAGGGGGCTGTGGTGTATATATAGGTGGTGTCAGGTGCTGTGCTATAGGATATATACTAGGTAGGGGGCTGTGGTATATGATATATAGATGGTGTCAGGTGCTGTGCTATAGGATATATACTAGGTAGGGGGCTGTGGTATATGATATATAGGTGTTGCCAGGTGCTGTGCTATAGGATATATACTAGGTAGGGGGCTGTAGTATGATATATAGGTGGTGTTAGGTGCTATGCTATAGGATATATACTAGGTAGGGCCTGTGGTATATGATATATAAGTGGTGTCAGGTGCTGTGCTATAGGATATATACTAGGTAGGGGGCTGTGGTATATGATATATAGGTGTTGCCAGGTGCTGTGCTATAGGATATATACTAGGTAGGGGGCTGTAGTATGATATATAGGTGGTGTTAGGTGCTATGCTATAGGATATATACTAGGTAGGGCCTGTGGTATATGATATATAAGTGGTGTCAGGTGCTGTGCTATAGGATATATACTAGGTAGGGGGCTGTGGTATGATATATAGGTGGTGTCAGGTGCTGTGCTACAGTATATATACTAGGTAGGGGCTGTAGTATATGATATATAGGTGGTGTCAGGTGCTGTGCTATAGGATATATACTAGGTAGGGGGCTGTGGTATGATATATAGGTGTTGTTAGGTGCTGTGCTATAGGATATATACTAGGAAGGGGGCTGTGGTATGATATATAGGTGGTGTCAGGTGCTGTGCTATAGGATATATACAAGGTAGGGGGCTGTGGTATGACATATAGGTGTTGTTAGGTGCTGTGCTATAGTATATATACTAGGTAGGGGGCTGTGGTATATGATATATCGGTGGTGTCAGGTGCTGTGCTATAGTATATATACTAGGTAGGGGGCTGTGGTATATGATATATAGGTGGTGTCAGGTGCGGTGCTATAGGATATATACTAGGTAGGGGCTGTGGTATGATGTATAGGTGGTGTCAGGTGCTGTGCTATAGGATATATACTAGGTAGGGGACTGTGGTATATGATATATAGGTGGTGTCCGGTGCGGTGCTATAGGATATATACTAGGTAGGGGCTGTGGTATATGATATATAGGTGGTGTCCGGTGCGGTGCTATAGGATATATACTAGGTAGGGGGCTGTGGTATATGATATATAGGTGGTGTCCGGTGCGGTGCTATAGGATATATACTAGGTCGGGAGCTGTGGTATATGATATATACGTGTTGTCAGGTGCTGTGCTATAGGATATATACTAGGTTAGGGGGCTGTGGTATGATATATAGGTGCTGTCAGGTGCTGTGCTATAGGATATATACTAGGTAGGGGGCTGTGGTATGATATATAGGTGTTGTTAGGTGCTGTGCTATAGTATATATACTAGGTAGGGGGCTGTGGTATATGATATATAGGTGGTGTCAGGTGCGGTGCTATATGATATATACTAGGTAGGGGCTGTGGTATGATATATAGGTGGTGTCAGGTGCTGTGCTATAGGATATATATACTAGGTAAAAGACTGTGGTATATGATATATAGGTGGTGTCCGGTGCGGTGCTATAGGATATATACTAGGTAGGGGGCTGTGGTATATGATATATAGGTGGTGTCAGGTGCTGTGCTATAGGATATATACTAGGTAGGGGACTGTGGTATATGATATATAGGTGGTGTCCGGTGCGGTGCTATAGGATATATACTAGGTAGGGGGCTGTGGTATATGATATATAGGTGGTGTCCGGTGCGGTGCTATAGGATATATACTATTTCGGGAGCTGTGGTATATGATATATAGGTGGTGTCAGGTGCGGTGATATAGGGTATATACTAGGTAGGGGCTGCAATATATGATATATAGGTGGTGTCAGGTGCTGTGCTATAGGATATATACTAGGTAGGGGCTGTGGTATATGATATATAGGGGTGTCAGGTTCTGTGCTATAGGATATATACTAGGTAGGGGGCTGTGGTATATGATATATAGGTGATGCCAGGTGCTGTGCTATAGGATATATACTAGGTAAGGGGCTGTGGTATATGATATATAGGTGGTGTCAGGTGCGGTGCTATAGGATATATACTAGGTAGGGGCTGTGGTATATGATATATAGGTGGTGCTAGGTGCTGTGCTATAGGATATATACTAGGTAAGGGGCTGTGGTATATGATATATAGGTGGTGTCAGGTGCTGTGCTATAGGAAATATACTAGGAAAGGGGCTGTGGCATATGATATATAGGTGGTGTCAGGTGCGGTGCTATAGGATATATACTAGGTAGGGGCTGTGGTAAATGATATATAGGTGATATCAGGTGCGGTGCTATAGGATATATACTAGGTAGGAGCTGTGGTATATGATATATAGGTGGTGTCAGGTGCTGTGCTATAGGATATATACTAGGTAGGTGGCTGTGGTATATAATATATAGGTGGTGTCAGGTGCTGTGCTATAGGATATATACTAGGTAGGGTGCTGTGGTATGATATATAGGTGTTGTTAGGTGCTGTGCTATAGGATATATACTAGGTAGGGGGCTGTGGTATGATATATAGGTGGTGTCAGGTGCTGTGCTATAGGATATATACTAGGTAGGGGTCTGTGGTATGATATATAGGTGTTGTTAGGTGCTGTGCTATAGTATATATACTAGGTAGGGGGCTGTGGTATATGATATATCGGTGGTGTCAGGTGCTGTGCTATAGTATATATACTAGGTAGGGGGGCTGTGGTATATGATATATAGGTGGTGTCAGGTGCGGTCCTATAGGATATATACTAGGTAGGGGCTGTGGTATGATATATAGGTGGTGTCAGGTGCTGTGCTATAGGATATATACTAGGTAGGGGCTGTGGTATACGATATATAGGTGGTGCCAGGTGCTGTGCTATAGGATATATACTAGGTAGGGGACTGTGGTATATGATATATAGGTGGTGTCCGGTGCGGTGCTATAGGATATATACTAGGTAGGGGGCTGTGGTATATGATATATAGGTGGTGTCCGGTGCGGTGCTATAGGATATATACTAGGTCAGGAGCTGTGGTATATGATATATAGGTGGTGTCAGGTGCGGTGATATAGGGTATATACTAGGTAGGGGCTGCGGTATATGATATATAGGTGGTGTCAGGTGCTGTGCTATAGGATATATACTAGGTAGGGGGCTGTGGTATATGATATATAGGGGTATCAGGTGCTGTGCTATAGGATATATACTAGGTAGGGGGCTGTGGTATGATATAGGTGTTGTTAGGTGCTGTGCTATAGGATATATACTAGGTAGGGGGCTGTGGTATGATATATAGGTGGTGTTAGGTGCTGTGCTATAGGATATATACTAGGTAGGGGGCTGTGGTATGATATATAGGTGTTGTTAGGTGCTGTGCTATAGTATATATACTAGGTAGGGGGCTGTGGTATATGATATATCGGTGGTGTCAGGTGCTGTGCTATAGTATATATACTAGGTAGGGGGCTGTGGTATATGATATATAGGTGGTGTCAGGTGCGGTGCTATAGGATATATACTAGGTAGGGGCTGTGGTATGATATATAGGTGGTGTCAGGTGCTGTGCTATAGGATATATACTAGGTAGGGGCTGTGGTATATGATAGATAGGTGGTGCCAGGTGCTGTGCTATAGGATATATACTAGGTAGGGGACTGTGGTATATGATATATAGGTGGTGTCCGGTGCGGTGCTATAGGATATATACTAGGTAGGGGGCTGTGGTATATGATATATACGTGTTGTCAGGTGCTGTGCTATAGGATATATACTAGGTTAGGGGGCTGTGGTATATGATATATAGGTGGTGTCAGGTGCTGTGCTATAGGATATATACTAGGTAGGGGGCTGTGGTATATTATACATAGGTGGTGTCAGGTGCTGTGCTATAGTATATATACTAGGTAGGGGGCTGTGGTATATGATATAGGTGGTGTCAGGTGCTGTGCTATAGGATATATACTAGGTAGGGGTCTGTGGTATATAATATATAGGTGGTGTCAGGTGCTGTGCTATAGGATATATACTAGGTAGGGGTCTGTGGTATGATATATAGGTGGTGCCAGGTGCTGTGCTATAGGATATATACTAGGTAGGGGGCTGTGATATATTATACATAGGTGGTGTCAGGTGCTGTGCTATAGGATATATACTAGGTAGGGGGCTGTGGTATGATATAAAGGTGGTGTCAAGTGCTGTGCTATAGGATATATACTAGGAAGGGGGCTGTGGTATGATATATAGGTGGTGTCAGGTGCTGTGCTATAGGATATATACAAGGTAGGGGGCTGTGGTATGACATATAGGTGTTGTTAGGTGCTGTGCTATAGTATATATACTAGGTAGGGGGCTGTGGTATATGATATATCGGTGGTGTCAGGTGCTGTGCTATAGTATATATACTAGGTAGGGGGCTGTGGTATATGATATATAGGTGGTGTCAGGTGCGGTGCTATAGGACATATACTAGGTAGGGGCTGTGGTATGATGTATAGGTGGTGTCAGGTGCTGTGCTATAGGATATATACTAGGTAGGGGACTGTGGTATATGATATATAGGTGGTGTCCGGTGCAGTGCTATAGGATATATACTAGGTAGGGGCTGTGGTATATGATATATAGGTGGTGTCCGGTGCGGTGCTATAGGATATATACTAGGTAGGGGGCTGTGGTATATGATATATAGGTGGTGTCCGGTGCGGTGCTATAGGATATATACTAGGTCGGGAGCTGTGGTATATGATATATACGTGTTGTCAGGTGCTGTGCTATAGGATATATACTAGGTTAGGGGGCTGTGGTATGATATATAGGTGCTGCCAGGTGCTGTGCTATAGGATATATACTAGGTAGGGGGCTGTGGTATGATATATAGGTGTTGTTAGGTGCTGTGCTATAGTATATATACTAGGTAGGGGGCTGTGGTATATGATATATAGGTGGTGTCAGGTGCGGTGCTATATGATATATACTAGGTAGGGGCTGTGGTATGATATATAGGTGGTGTCAGGTGCTGTGCTATAGGATATATATACTAGGTAAAAGACTGTGGTATATGATATATAGGTGGTGTCCGGTGCGGTGCTATAGGATATATACTAGGTAGGGGGCTGTGGTATATGATATATAGGTGGTGTCAGGTGCTGTGCTATAGGATATATACTAGGTAGGGGACTGTGGTATATGATATATAGGTGGTGTCCGGTGCGGTGCTATAGGATATATACTAGGTAGGGGGCTGTGGTATATGATATATAGGTGGTGTCCGGTGCGGTGCTATAGGATATATACTATTTCGGGAGCTGTGGTATATGATATATAGGTGGTGTCAGGTGCGGTGATATAGGGTATATACTAGGTAGGGGCTGCAATATATGATATATAGGTGGTGTCAAGTGCTGTGCTATAGGATATATACTAGGTAGGGGCTGTGGTATATGATATATAGGGGTGTCAGGTTCTGTGCTATAGGATATATACTAGGTAGGGGGCTGTGGTATATGATATATAGGTGATGCCAGGTGCTGTGCTATAGGATATATACTAGGTAAGGGGCTGTGGTATATGATATATAGGTGGTGTCAGGTGCGGTGCTATAGGATATATACTAGGTAGGGGCTGTGGTATATGATATATAGGTGGTGCTAGGTGCTGTGCTATAGGATATATACTAGGTAAGGGGCTGTGGTATATGATATATAGGTGGTGTCAGGTGCTGTGCTATAGGAAATATACTAGGAAAGGGGCTGTGGCATATGATATATAGGTGGTGTCAGGTGCGGTGCTATAGGATATATACTAGGTAGGGGCTGTGGTAAATGATATATAGGTGATATCAGGTGCGGTGCTATAGGATATATACTAGGTAGGAGCTGTGGTATATGATATATAGGTGGTGTCAGGTGCTGTGCTATAGGATATATACTAGGTAGGTGGCTGTGGTATATAATATATAGGTGGTGTCAGGTGCTGTGCTATAGGATATATACTAGGTAGGGTGCTGTGGTATGATATATAGGTGTTGTTAGGTGCTGTGCTATAGGATATATACTAGGTAGGGGGCTGTGGTATGATATATAGGTGGTGTCAGGTGCTGTGCTATAGGATATATACTAGGTAGGGGTCTGTGGTATGATATATAGGTGTTGTTAGGTGCTGTGCTATAGTATATATACTAGGTAGGGGGCTGTGGTATATGATATATCGGTGGTGTCAGGTGCTGTGCTATAGTATATATACTAGGTAGGGGGGCTGTGGTATATGATATATAGGTGGTGTCAGGTGCGGTCCTATAGGATATATACTAGGTAGGGGCTGTGGTATGATATATAGGTGGTGTCAGGTGCTGTGCTATAGGATATATACTAGGTAGGGGCTGTGGTATACGATATATAGGTGGTGCCAGGTGCTGTGCTATAGGATATATACTAGGTAGGGGACTGTGGTATATGATATATAGGTGGTGTCCGGTGCGGTGCTATAGGATATATACTAGGTAGGGGGCTGTGGTATATGATATATAGGTGGTGTCCGGTGCGGTGCTATAGGATATATACTAGGTCAGGAGCTGTGGTATATGATATATAGGTGGTGTCAGGTGCGGTGATATAGGGTATATACTAGGTAGGGGCTGCGGTATATGATATATAGGTGGTGTCAGGTGCTGTGCTATAGGATATATACTAGGTAGGGGGCTGTGGTATATGATATATAGGGGTATCAGGTGCTGTGCTATAGGATATATACTAGGTAGGGGGCTGTGGTATATGATATATAGGTGTTGCCAGGTGCTGTGCTATAGGATATATACTAGGTAGGGGACTGTAGTATGATATATAGGTGGTGTTAGGTGCTATGCTATAGGATATATACTAGGTAGGGGGCTGTGGTATATGATATATACGTGTTGTCAGGTGCTGTGCTATAGGATATATACTAGGTTAGGGGGCTGTGGTATATGATATATAGGTGGTGTCAGGTGCTGTGCTATAGGATATATACTAGGTAGGGGACTGTAGTATGATATATAGGTGGTGTTAGGTGCTATGCTATAGGATATATACTAGGTAGGGGGCTGTGGTATATGATATATACGTGTTGTCAGGTGCTGTGCTATAGGATATATACTAGGTTAGGGGGCTGTGGTATATGATATATAGGTGGTGTCAGGTGCTGTGCTATAGGATATATACTAGGTAGGGGGCTGTGGTATATTATACATAGGTGGTGTCAGGTGCTGTGCTATAGTATATATACTAGGTAGGGGGCTGTGGTATATGATATAGGTGGTGTCAGGTGCTGTGCTATAGGATATATACTAGGTAGGGGTCTGTGGTATATAATATATAGGTGGTGTCAGGTGCTGTGCTATAGGATATATACTAGGTAGGGGTCTGTGGTATGATATATAGGTGGTGCCAGGTGCTGTGCTATAGGATATATACTAGGTAGGGGGCTGTGATATATTATACATAGGTGGTGTCAGGTGCTGTGCTATAGGATATATACTAGGTAGGGGGCTGTGGTATGATATAAAGGTGGTGTCAAGTGCTGTGCTATAGGATATATACTAGGTAGGGGGCTGTGGCATATATAGGTGGTGTCAGGTGCTGTGCTATAGGATATATACTAGGTAGGGGGCTGTGGTATATGATATATAGATGGTGTCAGGTGCTGTGCTATAGGATATATACTAGTTAGGGGGCTGTGGTATATGATATATAGGTGTTGCCAGGTGCTGTGCTATAGGATATATACTAGGTAGGGGGCTGTAGTATGATATATAGGTGGTGTTAGGTGCTATGCTATAGGATATATACTAGGTAGGGCCTGTGGTATATGATATATAAGTGGTGTCAGGTGCTGTGCTATAGGATATATACTAGGTAGGGGGCTGTGGTATATGATATATAGGTGTTGCCAGGTGCTGTGCTATAGGATATATACTAGGTAGGGGACTGTAGTATGATATATAGGTGGTGTTAGGTGCTATGCTATAGGATATATACTAGGTAGGGCCTGTGGTATATGATATATAGGTGGTGTCCGGTGCGGTGCTATAGGATATATACTAGGTAGGGGGCTGTGGTATATGATATATAGCTGATGTCAGGTGCTGTGCTATAGGATATATACTAGGTAGGGCCTGTGGTATATGATATATAAGTGGTGTCAGGTGCTGTGCTATAGGATATATACTAGGAAGGGGGCTGTGGTATGATATATAGGTGGTGTCAGGTGCTGTGCTATAGGATATATACAAGGTAGGGGGCTGTGGTATGACATATAGGTGTTGTTAGGTGCTGTGCTATAGTATATATACTAGGTAGGGGGCTGTGGTATATGATATATCGGTGGTGTCAGGTGCTGTGCTATAGTATATATACTAGGTAGGGGGCTGTGGTATATGATATATAGGTGGTGTCAGGTGCGGTGCTATAGGATATATACTAGGTAGGGGCTGTGGTATGATATATAGGTGGTGTCAGGTGCTGTGCTATAGGATATATACTAGGTAGGGGACTGTGGTATATGATATATAGGTGGTGTCCGGTGCGGTGCTATAGGATATATACTAGGTCGGGAGCTGTGGTATATGATATATAGGTGGTGTCAGGTGCGGTGATATAGGGTATATACTAGGTAGGGGCTGCGGTATATGATATATAGGTGGTGTCAGGTGCTGTGCTATAGGATATATACTAGGTAGGGGCTGTGGTATATGATATATAGGTGGTGTCCGGTGCGGTGCTATAGGATATATACTAGGTAGGGGGCTGTGGTATATGATATATAGGTGGTGTCCGGTGCGGTGCTATAGGATATATACTAGGTCGGGAGCTGTGGTATATGATATATACGTGTTGTCAGGTGCTGTGCTATAGGATATATACTAGGTTAGGGGGCTGTGGTATGATATATAGGTGGTGTCAGGTGCTGTGCTATAGGATATATACTAGGTAGGGGGCTGTGGTATGATATATAGGTGTTGTTAGGTGCTGTGCTATAGTATATATACTAGGTAGGGGACTGTGGTATATGATATATAGGTGGTGTCAGGTGCGGTGCTATAGGATATATACTAGGTAGGGGCTGTGGTATGATATATAGGTGGTGTCAGGTGCTGTGCTATAGGATATATACTAGGTAGGGGACTGTGGTATATGATATATAGGTGGTGTCCGGTGCGGTGCTATAGGATATATACTAGGTAGGGGGCTGTGGTATATGATATATAGGTGGTGTCCGGTGCGGTGCTATAGGATATATACTAGGTAGGGGCTGTGGTATATGATATATAGGGGTGTCAGGTTCTGTGCTATAGGATATATACTAGGTAGGGGGCTGTGGTATATGATATATAGGTGATGCCAGGTGCTGTGCTATAGGATATATACTAGGTAAGGGGCTGTGGTATATGATATATAGGTGGTGTCAGGTGCGGTGCTATAGGATATATACTAGGTAGGGGCTGTGGTATATGATATATAGGTGGTGCTAGGTGCTGTGCTATAGGATATATACTAGGTAAGGGGCTGTGGTATATGATATATAGGTGGTGTCAGGTGCTGTGCTATAGGAAATATACTAGGAAAGGGGCTGTGGTATATGATATATAGGTGGTGTCAGGTGCGGTGCTATAGGATATATACTAGGTAGGGGCTGTGGTAAATGATATATAGGTGATGTCAGGTGCGGTGCTATAGGATATATACTAGGTAGGGGGCTGTGGTATATGATATATAGGTGGTGTCAGGTGCTGTGCTATAGGATATATACTAGGTAGGTGGCTGTGGTATATAATATATAGGTGGTGTCAGGTGCTGTGCTATAGGATATATACTAGGTAGGGTGCTGTGGTATGATATATAGGTGTTAGGTGCTGTGCTATAGGATATATACTAGGTAGGGGGCTGTGGTATGATATATAGGTGGTGTCAGGTGCTGTACTATAGGATATATACTAGGTAGGGGTCTGTGGTATGATATATAGGTGGTGTCAGGTGCTGTGCTATAGTATATATACTAGGTAGGGGGCTGTGGTATTTGATATATCGGTGGTGTCAGGTGCTGTGCTATAGTATATATACTAGGTAGGGGGGCTGTGGTATATGATATATAGGTGGTGTCAGGTGCGGTCCTATAGGATATATACTAGGTAGGGGGCTGTGGTATGATATATAGGTGGTGTCAGGTGCTGTGCTATAGGATATATACTAGGTAGGGGCTGTGATATACGATATATAGGTGGTGCCAGGTGCTGTGCTATAGGATATATACTAGGTAGGGGACTGTGGTATATGATATATAGGTGGTGTCCGGTGCGGTGCTATAGGATATATACTAGGTAGGGGGCTGTGGTATATGATATATAGGTGGTGTCCGGTGCGGTGCTATAGGATATATACTAGGTCAGGAGCTGTGGTATATGATATATAGGTGGTGTCAGGTGCGGTGATATAGGGTATATACTAGGTAGGGGCTGCGGTATATGATATATAGGTGGTGTCAGGTGCTGTGCTATAGGATATATACTAGGTAGGGGGCTGTGGTATATGATATATAGGGGTGTCAGGTTCTGTGCTATAGGATATATACTAGGTAGGGGGCTGTCGTATATGATATATAGGTGTTGTCAGGTGCGGAGCTATAGGATATATACTAGGTCGGGAGCTGTGGTATATGATATATACGTGTTGTCAGGTGCTGTGCTATAGGATATATACTAGGTTAGGGGGCTGTGGTATATGATATATAGGTGGTGTCAGGTGCTGTGCTATAGGATATATACTAGGTAGGGGGCTGTGATATATTATACATAGGTGGTGTCAGGTGCTGTGCTATAGGATATATACTAGGTAGGGGGCTGTGGTATGATATATAGGTGTTGTTAGGTGCTGTGCTATAGGATATATACTAGGAAGGGGGCTGTGGTATGATATATAGGTGGTGTCAGGTGCTGTGCTATAGGATATATACTAGGTAGGGGGCTGTGGTATGACATATAGGTGTTAGGTGCTGTGCTATAGGATATATACTAGGTAGGGGGCTGTGGTATATGATATATCGGTGGTGTCAGGTGCTGTGCTATAGTATATATACTAGGTAGGGGGCTGTGGTATATGATATATAGGTGGTGTCAGGTGCTGTGCTATAGGATATATACTAGGTAGGGGCTGTGGTATGATATATAGGTGGTGTCAGGTGCTGTGCTATAGGATATATACTAGGTAGGGGACTGTGGTATATGATATATAGGTGGTGTCAGGTGCTGTGCTATAGGATATATACTAGGTAGGGGACTGTGGTATATGATATATAGGTGGTGTCCGGTGCGGTGCTATAGGATATATACTAGGTCGGGAGCTGTGGTATATGATATATAGGTGGTGTCAGGTGCGGTGATATAGGGTATATACTAGGTAGGGGCTGCAGTATATGATATATAGGTGGTGTCAGGTGCTGTGCTATAGGATATATACTAGGTAGGGGCTGTGGTATATGATATATAGGTGGTGTCCGGTGCGGTGCTATAGGATATATACTAGGTAGGGGGCTGTGGTATATGATATATAGGTGGTGTCAGGTGCGGTGATATAGGGTATATACTAGGTAGGAGCTGCGGTATATGATATATAGGTGGTGTCAGGTGCTGTGCTATAGGATATATACTAGGTAGGGGACTGTGGTATATGATATATAGGTGGTGTCCGGTGCGGTGCTATAGGATATATACTAGGTAGGGGGCTGTGGTATATGATATATAGGTGGTGTCCGGTGCGGTGCTATAGGATATATACTATTTCGGGAGCTGTGGTATATGATATATAGGTGGTGTCAGGTGCGGTGATATAGGGTATATACTAGGTAGGGGCTGCGGTATATGATATATAGGTGGTGTCAGGTGCTGTGCTATAGGATATATACTAGGTAGGGGCTGTGGTATATGATATATAGGGGTGTCAGGTTCTGTGCTATAGGATATATACTAGGTAGGGGGCTGTGGTATATGATATATAGGTGATGCCAGGTGCTGTGCTATAGGATATATACTAGGTAAGGGGCTGTGGTATATGATATGCAGGTGGTGTCAGGTGCGGTGCTATAGGATATATACTAGGTAGGGGCTGTGGTATATGATATATAGGTGGTGCTAGGTGCTGTGCTATAGGATATATACTAGGTAAGGGGCTGTGGTATATGATATATAGGTGGTGTCAGTTGCTGTGCTATAGGAAATATACTAGGTAAGGGGCTGTGGTATATGATATATAGGTGGTGTCAGGTGCGGTGCTATAGGATATATACTAGGTAGGGGCTGTGGTAAATGATATATAGGTGATGTCAGGTGCGGTGCTATAGGATATATACTAGGTAGGGGGCTGTGGTATATGATATATAGGGGTGTCAGGTGCTGTGCTATAGCATATATACTAGGTAGGAGCTGTGGTATATGATATATAGGTGGTGTCAGGTGCTGTGCTATAGGAGATATACTAGGTAGGTGGCTGTGGTATATAATATATAGGTGGTGTCAGGTGCTGTGCTATAGGATATATACTAGGTAGGGTGCTGTGGTATGATATATAGGTGTTGTTAGGTGCTGTGCTATAGGATATATACTAGGTAGGGGGCTGTGGTATGATATATAGGTGGTGTCAGGTGCTGTGCTATAGGATATATACTAGGTAAGGGGTCTGTGGTATGATATATAGGTGTTGTTAGGTGCTGTGCTATAGTATATATACTAGGTAGGGGGCTGTGGTATATGATATATCGGTGGTGTCAGGTGCTGTGCTATAGGATATATACTAGGTAGGGGGGCTGTGGTATATGATATATAGGTGGTGTCAGGTGCGGTCCTATAGGATATATACTAGGTAGGGGCTGTGGTATGATATATAGGTGGTGTCAGGTGCTGTGCTATAGGATATATACTAGGTAGGGGCTGTGGTATACGATATATAGGTGGTGCCAGGTGCTGTGCTATAGGATATATACTAGGTAGGGGACTGTGGTATATGATATATAGGTGGTGTCCGGTGCGGTGCTATAGGATATATACTAGGTAGGGGGCTGTGGTATATGATATATAGGTGGTGTCCGGTGCGGTGCTATAGGATATATACTAGGTCAGGAGCTGTGGTATATGATATATAGGTGGTGTCAGGTGCGGTGATATAGGGTATATACTAGGTAGGGGCTGCGGTATATGATATATAGGTGGTGTCAGCTGCTGTGATATAGGGTATATACTAGGTAGGGGCTGCGGTATATGATATATAGGTGGTGTCAGCTGCTGTGCTATAGGATATATACTAGGTAGGGGTCTGTGGTATGATATATAGGTGGTGTCAGGTGCTGTGCTATAGTATATATACTAGGTAGGGGGCTGTGGTATTTGATATATCGGTGGTGTCAGGTGCTGTGCTATAGTATATATACTAGGTAGGGGGGCTGTGGTATATGATATATAGGTGGTGTCAGGTGCGGTCCTATAGGATATATACTAGGTAGGGGGCTGTGGTATGATATATAGGTGGTGTCAGGTGCTGTGCTATAGGATATATACTAGGTAGGGGCTGTGATATACGATATATAGGTGGTGCCAGGTGCTGTGCTATAGGATATATACTAGGTAGGGGACTGTGGTATATGATATATAGGTGGTGTCCGGTGCGGTGCTATAGGATATATACTAGGTAGGGGGCTGTGGTATATGATATATAGGTGGTGTCCGGTGCGGTGCTATAGGATATATACTAGGTCAGGAGCTGTGGTATATGATATATAGGTGGTGTCAGGTGCGGTGATATAGGGTATATACTAGGTAGGGGCTGCGGTATATGATATATAGGTGGTGTCAGGTGCTGTGCTATAGGATATATACTAGGTAGGGGGCTGTGGTATATGATATATAGGGGTGTCAGGTTCTGTGCTATAGGATATATACTAGGTAGGGGGCTGTCGTATATGATATATAGGTGTTGTCAGGTGCGGTGCTATAGGATATATACTAGGTCGGGAGCTGTGGTATATGATATATACGTGTTGTCAGGTGCTGTGCTATAGGATATATACTAGGTTAGGGGGCTGTGGTATATGATATATAGGTGGTGTCAGGTGCTGTGCTATAGGATATATACTAGGTAGGGGGCTGTGATATATTATACATAGGTGGTGTCAGGTGCTGTGCTATAGGATATATACTAGGTAGGGGGCTGTGGTATGATATATAGGTGTTGTTAGGTGCTGTGCTATAGGATATATACTAGGAAGGGGGCTGTGGTATGATATATAGGTGGTGTCAGGTGCTGTGCTATAGGATATATACTAGGTAGGGGGCTGTGGTATGACATATAGGTGTTAGGTGCTGTGCTATAGGATATATACTAGGTAGGGGGCTGTGGTATATGATATATCGGTGGTGTCAGGTGCTGTGCTATAGTATATATACTAGGTAGGGGGCTGTGGTATATGATATAAAGGTGGTGTCAGGTGCTGTGCTATAGGATATATACTAGGTAGGGGCTGTGGTATGATATATAGGTGGTGTCAGGTGCTGTGCTATAGGATATATACTAGGTAGGGGACTGTGGTATATGATATATAGGTGGTGTCAGGTGCTGTGCTATAGGATATATACTAGGTAGGGGACTGTGGTATATGATATATAGGTGGTGTCCGGTGCGGTGCTATAGGATATACACTAGGTCGGGAGCTGTGGTATATGATATATAGGTGGTGTCAGGTGCGGTGATATAGGGCATATACTAGGTAGGGGCTGCAGTATATGATATATAGGTGGTGTCAGGTGCTGTGCTATAGGATATATACTAGGTAGGGGCTGTGGTATATGATATATAGGTGGTGTCCGGTGCGGTGCTATAGGATATATACTAGGTAGGGGGCTGTGGTATATGATATATAGGTGGTGTCAGGTGCGGTGATATAGGGTATATACTAGGTAGGAGCTGCGGTATATGATATATAGGTGGTGTCAGGTGCTGTGCTATAGGATATATACTAGGTAGGGGACTGTGGTATATGATATATAGGTGGTGTCCGGTGCGGTGCTATAGGATATATACTAGGTAGGGGGCTGTGGTATATGATATATAGGTGGTGTCCGGTGCGGTGCTATAGGATATATACTATTTCGGGAGCTGTGGTATATGATATATAGGTGGTGTCAGGTGCGGTGATATAGGGTATATACTAGGTAGGGGCTGCGGTATATGATATATAGGTGGTGTCAGGTGCTGTGCTATAGGATATATACTAGGTAGGGGCTGTGGTATATGATATATAGGGGTGTCAGGTTCTGTGCTATAGGATATATACTAGGTAGGGGGCTGTGGTATATGATATATAGGTGATGCCAGGTGCTGTGCTATAGGATATATACTAGGTAAGGGGCTGTGGTATATGATATGCAGGTGGTGTCAGGTGCGGTGCTATAGGATATATACTAGGTAGGGGCTGTGGTATATGATATATAGGTGGTGCTAGGTGCTGTGCTATAGGATATATACTAGGTAAGGGGCTGTGGTATATGATATATAGGTGGTGTCAGTTGCTGTGCTATAGGAAATATACTAGGTAAGGGGCTGTGGTATATGATATATAGGTGGTGTCAGGTGCGGTGCTATAGGATATATACTAGGTAGGGGCTGTGGTAAATGATATATAGGTGATGTCAGGTGCGGTGCTATAGGATATATACTAGGTAGGGGGCTGTGGTATATGATATATAGTGGTGTCAGGTGCTGTGCTATAGCATATATACTAGGTAGGAGCTGTGGTATATGATATATAGGTGGTGTCAGGTGCTGTGCTATAGGATATATACTAGGTAGGTGGCTGTGGTATATAATATATAGGTGGTGTCAGGTGCTGTGCTATAGGATATATACTAGGTAGGGTGCTGTGGTATGATATATAGGTGTTGTTAGGTGCTGTGCTATAGGATATATACTAGGTAGGGGGCTGTGGTATGATATATAGGTGGTGTCAGGTGCTGTGCTATAGGATATATACTAGGTAGGGGTCTGTGGTATGATATATAGGTGTTGTTAGGTGCTGTGCTATAGTATATATACTAGGTAGGGGGCTGTGGTATATGATATATCGGTGGTGTCAGGTGCTGTGCTATAGGATATATACTAGGTAGGGGGGCTGTGGTATATGATATATAGGTGGTGTCAGGTGCGGTCCTATAGGATATATACTAGGTAGGGGCTGTGGTATGATATATAGGTGGTGTCAGGTGCTGTGCTATAGGATATATACTAGGTAGGGGCTGTGGTATACGATATATAGGTGGTGCCAGGTGCTGTGCTATAGGATATATACTAGGTAGGGGACTGTGGTATATGATATATAGGTGGTGTCCGGTGCGGTGCTATAGGATATATACTAGGTAGGGGGCTGTGGTATATGATATATAGGTGGTGTCCGGTGCGGTGCTATAGGATATATACTAGGTCAGGAGCTGTGGTATATGATATATAGGTGGTGTCAGGTGCGGTGATATAGGGTATATACTAGGTAGGGGCTGCGGTATATGATATATAGGTGGTGTCAGCTGCTGTGCTATAGGATATATACTAGGTAGGGGGCTGTCGTATATGATATATAGGTGTTGTCAGGTGCTGTGCTATAGGATATATACTAGGTTAGGGGGCTGTGGTATATGATATATAGGTGGTGTCACGTGCTGTGCTATAGGATATATACTAGGTAAGGGGCTGTGGTATATTATACATAGGTGGTGTCAGGTGCTGTGCTATAGTATATATACTAGGTAGGGGGCTGTGGTATATGATATAGGTGGTGTCAGGTGCTGTGCTATAGGATATATACTAGGTAGGGGGTCTGTGGTATATAATATATAGGTGGTGTCAGGTGCTGTGCTATAGGATATATACTAGGTAGGGGTCTGTGGAATGAAATATAGGTGGTGCCAGGTGCTGTGCTATAGGATATATACTAGGTAGGGGGCTGTCGTATATGATATATAGGTGTTGTCAGGTGCTGTGCTATAGGATATATACTAGGTAGGGGGCTGTGATATATTATACATAGGTGGTGTCAGGTGCTGTGCTATAGGATATATACTAGGTAGGGGGCTGTGGTATGATATAAAGGTGGTGTCAAGTGCTGTGCTATAGGATATATACTAGGTAGGGGTCTGTGGTATATGATATAGGTGGTGTCAGGTGCTGTGCTATTGGATATATACTAGGTAGGGGTCTGTGGTATATAATATATAGGTGGTGTCAGGTGCTGTGCTATAGGATATATACTAGGTAGGGGTCTGTGGTATGATATATAGGTGGTGTCAGGTGCTGTGCTATAGGATATATACTAGGTAGGGGGCTGTGGTATGATATATAGGTGGTGTCAGCTGCTGTGCTATAGGATATATACCAGGTAAGGGGCTGTGGTATATGATATATAGGTGGTGTCAGGTGTGGTGCTATAGGAAATATACTAGGTAGGGGGCTGTGGTATATGATATACAGGTGGTGTCAGGTGCGGTGCTATAGGATATATACTAGGTAGGGGCTGTGGTATATAATATATAGGTGGGGTCAGGTGCTGTGCTTCAGGATATACACTAGGTAGGGGGCTGTGGTATATAATATATCGGTGGCGTCAGGTGCGGTGCTATAGGATATATACTAGGTAGGGGGCTGTGGTATATGATATATAGGTGTTGTCAGGTGCTGTGCTATAGGATAGATACTAGGTAGGGGGCTGTGGTATATGATATATAGGTGGTGTCAGGTGCTGTGCTATAGGATATATACTAGGTAGGGGGGCTGTAGTATGATATATAGGTGGTGTTAGGTGCTATGCTATAGGATATATACTAGGTAGGGGCTGTGGTATATGATATATAAGTGGTGTCAGGTGCTGTGCTATAGGATATGATATATAGGTGTTGTCAGGTGCTGTGCTATAGGATAGATACTAGGTAGGGGGCTGTGGTATATGATATATAGGTGGTGTCAGGTGCTGTGCTATAGGATATATACTAGGTAGGGGGCTGTAGTATGATATATAGGTGGTGTTAGGTGCTATGCTATAGGATATATACTAGGTAGGGGCTGTGGTATATGATATATAAGTGGTGTCAGGTGCTGTGCTATAGGATATATATTAGGTAGGGGGCTGTGGTATGATATATAGGTGGTGTCAGGTGCTGTGCTATAGTATATATACTAGGTAGGGGCTGTGGTATATGATATATAGGTGGTGTCAGGTGCTGTGCTATAGGATATATACTAGGTAGGGGGCTGTGGTATGATATATAGGTGTTGTTAGGTGCTGTGCTATAGGATATATACTAGGTAGGGGGCTGTGGTATGATATATAGGTGGTGTTAGGTGCTGTGCTATAGGATATATACTAGGTAGGGGGCTGTGGTATGATATATAGGTGTTGTTAGGTGCTGTGCTATAGGATATATACTAGGTAGGGGCTGTGGTATGATATATAGGTGGTGTCAGGTGCTGTGCTATAGGATATATACTAGGTAGGGGACTGTGGTATATGATATATAGGTGGTGTCCGGTGCGGTGCTATAGGATATATACTAGGTAGGGGGCTGTGGTATATGATATATAGGTGGTGTCCGGTGCGGTGCTATAGGATATATACTATTTCGGGAGCTGTGGTATATGATATATAGGTGGTGTCAGGTGCGGTGATATAGGGTATATACTAGGTAGGGGCTGCAATATATGATATATAGGTGGTGTCAGGTGCTGTGCTATAGGATATATACTAGGTAGGGGCTGTGGTATATGATATATAGGGGTGTCAGGTTCTGTGCTATAGGATATATACTAGGTAGGGGGCTGTGGTATATGATATATAGGTGATGCCAGGTGCTGTGCTATAGGATATATACTAGGTAAGGGGCTGTGGTATATGATATATAGGTGGTGTCAGGTGCGGTGCTATAGGATATATACTAGGTAGGGGCTGTGGTATATGATATATAGGGGTGTCAGGTTCTGTGCTATAGGATATATACTAGGTAGGGGGCTGTGGTATATGATATATAGGTGATGCCAGGTGCTGTGCTATAGGATATATACTAGGTAAGGGGCTGTGGTATATGATATGCAGGTGGTGTCAGGTGCGGTGCTATAGGATATATACTAGGTAGGGGCTGTGGTATATGATATATAGGTGGTGCTAGGTGCTGTGCTATAGGATATATACTAGGTAAGGGGCTGTGGTATATGATATATAGGTGGTGTCAGTTGCTGTGCTATAGGAAATATACTAGGTAAGGGGCTGTGGTATATGATATATAGGTGGTGTCAGGTGCGGTGCTATAGGATATATACTAGGTAGGGGCTGTGGTAAATGATATATAGGTGATGTCAGGTGCGGTGCTATAGGATATATACTAGGTAGGGGGCTGTGGTATATGATATATAGGGGTGTCAGGTGCTGTGCTATAGCATATATACTAGGTAGGAGCTGTGGTATATGATATATAGGTGGTGTCAGGTGCTGTGCTATAGGATATATACTAGGTAGGTGGCTGTGGTATATAATATATAGGTGGTGTCAGGTGCTGTGCTATAGGATATATACTAGGTAGGGTGCTGTGGTATGATATATAGGTGTTGTTAGGTGCTGTGCTATAGGATATATACTAGGTAGGGGGCTGTGGTATGATATATAGGTGGTGTCAGGTGCTGTGCTATAGGATATATACTAGGTAGGGGTCTGTGGTATGATATATAGGTGTTGTTAGGTGCTGTGCTATAGTATATATACTAGGTAGGGGGCTGTGGTATATGATATATCGGTGGTGTCAGGTGCTGTGCTATAGGATATATACTAGGTAGGGGGGCTGTGGTATATGATATATAGGTGGTGTCAGGTGCGGTCCTATAGGATATATACTAGGTAGGGGCTGTGGTATGATATATAGGTGGTGTCAGGTGCTGTGCTATAGGATATATACTAGGTAGGGGCTGTGGTATACGATATATAGGTGGTGCCAGGTGCTGTGCTATAGGATATATACTAGGTAGGGGACTGTGGTATATGATATATAGGTGGTGTCCGGTGCGGTGCTATAGGATATATACTAGGTAGGGGGCTGTGGTATATGATATATAGGTGGTGTCCGGTGCGGTGCTATAGGATATATACTAGGTCAGGAGCTGTGGTATATGATATATAGGTGGTGTCAGGTGCGGTGATATAGGGTATATACTAGGTAGGGGCTGCGGTATATGATATATAGGTGGTGTCAGCTGCTGTGATATAGGGTATATACTAGGTAGGGGCTGCGGTATATGATATATAGGTGGTGTCAGCTGCTGTGCTATAGGATATATACTAGGTAGGGGCTGTGGTATATGATATATAGGGGTGTCAGGTTCTGTGCTATAGGATATATACTAGGTAGGGGGCTGTGGTATATGATATATAGGTGATGCCAGGTGCTGTGCTATAGGATATATACTAGGTAAGGGGCTGTGGTATATGATATGCAGGTGGTGTCAGGTGCGGTGCTATAGGATATATACTAGGTAGGGGCTGTGGTATATGATATATAGGTGGTGCTAGGTGCTGTGCTATAGGATATATACTAGGTAAGGGGCTGTGGTATATGATATATAGGTGGTGTCAGTTGCTGTGCTATAGGAAATATACTAGGTAAGGGGCTGTGGTATATGATATATAGGTGGTGTCAGGTGCGGTGCTATAGGATATATACTAGGTAGGGGCTGTGGTAAATGATATATAGGTGATGTCAGGTGCGGTGCTATAGGATATATACTAGGTAGGGGGCTGTGGTATATGATATATAGTGGTGTCAGGTGCTGTGCTATAGCATATATACTAGGTAGGAGCTGTGGTATATGATATATAGGTGGTGTCAGGTGCTGTGCTATAGGATATATACTAGGTAGGTGGCTGTGGTATATAATATATAGGTGGTGTCAGGTGCTGTGCTATAGGATATATACTAGGTAGGGTGCTGTGGTATGATATATAGGTGTTGTTAGGTGCTGTGCTATAGGATATATACTAGGTAGGGGGCTGTGGTATGATATATAGGTGGTGTCAGGTGCTGTGCTATAGGATATATACTAGGTAGGGGTCTGTGGTATGATATATAGGTGTTGTTAGGTGCTGTGCTATAGTATATATACTAGGTAGGGGGCTGTGGTATATGATATATCGGTGGTGTCAGGTGCTGTGCTATAGGATATATACTAGGTAGGGGGGCTGTGGTATATGATATATAGGTGGTGTCAGGTGCGGTCCTATAGGATATATACTAGGTAGGGGCTGTGGTATGATATATAGGTGGTGTCAGGTGCTGTGCTATAGGATATATAATAGGTAGGGGCTGTGGTATACGATATATAGGTGGTGCCAGGTGCTGTGCTATAGGATATATACTAGGTAGGGGACTGTGGTATATGATATATAGGTGGTGTCCGGTGCGGTGCTATAGGATATATACTAGGTAGGGGGCTGTGGTATATGATATATAGGTGGTGTCCGGTGCGGTGCTATAGGATATATACTAGGTCAGGAACTGTGGTATATGATATATAGGTGGTGTCAGGTGCGGTGATATAGGGTATATACTAGGTAGGGGCTGCGGTATATGATATATAGGTGGTGTCAGCTGCTGTGCTATAGGATATATACTAGGTAGGGGGCTGTCGTATATGATATATAGGTGTTGTCAGGTGCGGTGCTATAGGATATATACTAGGTCGGGAGCTGTGGTATATGATATATACGTGTTGTCAGGTGCTGTGCTATAGGATATATACTAGGTTAGGGGGCTGTGGTATATGATATATAGGTGGTGTCAGGTGCTGTGCTATAGGATATATACTAGGTAAGGGGCTGTGGTATATTATACATAGGTGGTGTCAGGTGCTGTGCTATAGTATATATACTAGGTAGGGGGCTGTGGTATATGATATAGGTGGTGTCAGGTGCTGTGCTATAGGATATATACTAGGTAGGGGGTCTGTGGTATATAATATATAGGTGGTGTCAGGTGCTGTGCTATAGGATATATACTAGGTAGGGGTCTGTGGAATGAAATATAGGTGGTGCCAGGTGCTGTGCTATAGGATATATACTAGGTAGGGGGCTGTCGTATATGATATATAGGTGTTGTCAGGTGCTGTGCTATAGGATATATACTAGGTAGGGGGCTGTGATATATTATACATAGGTGGTGTCAGGTGCTGTGCTATAGGATATATACTAGGTAGGGGGCTGTGGTATGATATAAAGGTGGTGTCAAGTGCTGTGCTATAGGATATATACTAGGTAGGGGTCTGTGGTATATGATATAGGTGGTGTCAGGTGCTGTGCTATTGGATATATACTAGGTAGGGGTCTGTGGTATATAATATATAGGTGGTGTCAGGTGCTGTGCTATAGGATATATACTAGGTAGGGGTCTGTGGTATGATATATAGGTGGTGTCAGGTGCTGTGCTATAGGATATATACTAGGTAGGGGGCTGTGGTATGATATATAGGTGGTGTCAGCTGCTGTGCTATAGGATATATACCAGGTAAGGGGCTGTGGTATATGATATATAGGTGGTGTCAGGTGTGGTGCTATAGGAAATATACTAGGTAGGGGGCTGTGGTATATGATATACAGGTGGTGTCAGGTGCGGTGCTATAGGATATATACTAGGTTGGGGCTGTGGTATATAATATATAGGTGGGGTCAGGTGCTGTGCTTCAGGATATACACTAGGTAGGGGGCTGTGGTATATAATATATCGGTGGCGTCAGGTGCGGTGCTATAGGATATATACTAGGTAGGGGGCTGTGGTATATGATATATAGGTGTTGTCAGGTGCTGTGCTATAGGATAGATACTAGGTAGGGGGCTGTGGTATATGATATATAGGTGGTGTCAGGTGCTGTGCTATAGGATATATACTAGGTAGGGGGGCTGTAGTATGATATATAGGTGGTGTTAGGTGCTATGCTATAGGATATATACTAGGTAGGGGCTGTGGTATATGATATATAAGTGGTGTCAGGTGCTGTGCTATAGGATATGATATATAGGTGTTGTCAGGTGCTGTGCTATAGGATAGATACTAGGTAGGGGGCTGTGGTATATGATATATAGGTGGTGTCAGGTGCTGTGCTATAGGATATATACTAGGTAGGGGGCTGTAGTATGATATATAGGTGGTGTTAGGTGCTATGCTATAGGATATATACTAGGTAGGGGCTGTGGTATATGATATATAAGTGGTGTCAGGTGCTGTGCTATAGGATATATATTAGGTAGGGGGCTGTGGTATGATATATAGGTGGTGTCAGGTGCTGTGCTATAGTATATATACTAGGTAGGGGCTGTGGTATATGATATATAGGTGGTGTCAGGTGCTGTGCTATAGGATATATACTAGGTAGGGGGCTGTGGTATGATATATAGGTGTTGTTAGGTGCTGTGCTATAGGATATATACTAGGTAGGGGGCTGTGGTATGATATATAGGTGGTGTTAGGTGCTGTGCTATAGGATATATACTAGGTAGGGGGCTGTGGTATGATATATAGGTGTTGTTAGGTGCTGTGCTATAGGATATATACTAGGTAGGGGCTGTGGTATGATATATAGGTGGTGTCAGGTGCTGTGCTATAGGATATATACTAGGTAGGGGACTGTGGTATATGATATATAGGTGGTGTCCGGTGCGGTGCTATAGGATATATACTAGGTAGGGGGCTGTGGTATATGATATATAGGTGGTGTCCGGTGCGGTGCTATAGGATATATACTATTTCGGGAGCTGTGGTATATGATATATAGGTGGTGTCAGGTGCGGTGATATAGGGTATATACTAGGTAGGGGCTGCAATATATGATATATAGGTGGTGTCAGGTGCTGTGCTATAGGATATATACTAGGTAGGGGCTGTGGTATATGATATATAGGGGTGTCAGGTTCTGTGCTATAGGATATATACTAGGTAGGGGGCTGTGGTATATGATATATAGGTGATGCCAGGTGCTGTGCTATAGGATATATACTAGGTAAGGGGCTGTGGTATATGATATATAGGTGGTGTCAGGTGCGGTGCTATAGGATATATACTAGGTAGGGGCTGTGGTATATGATATATAGGTGGTGCTAGGTGCTGTGCTATAGGATATATACTAGGTAAGGGGCTGTGGTATATGATATATAGGTGGTGTCAGGTGCTGTGCTATAGGAAATATACTAGGAAAGGGGCTGTGGCATATGATATATAGGTGGTGTCAGGTGCGGTGCTATAGGATATATACTAGGTAGGGGCTGTGGTAAATGATATATAGGTGATATCAGGTGCGGTGCTATAGGATATATACTAGGTAGGCGCTGTGGTATATGATATATAGGTGGTGTCAGGTGCTGTGCTATAGGATATATACTAGGTAGGTGGCTGTGGTATATAATATATAGGTGGTGTCAGGTGCTGTGCTATAGGATATATACTAGGTAGGGTGCTGTGGTATGATATATAGGTGTTGTTAGGTGCTGTGCTATAGGATATATACTAGGTAGGGGGCTGTGGTATGATATATAGGTGGTGTCAGGTGCTGTGCTATAGGATATATACTAGGTAGGGGTCTGTGGTATGATATATAGGTGTTGTTAGGTGCTGTGCTATAGTATATATACTAGGTAGGGGGCTGTGGTATATGATATATCGGTGGTGTCAGGTGCTGTGCTATAGTATATATACTAGGTAGGGGGGCTGTGGTATATGATATATAGGTGGTGTCAGGTGCGGTCCTATAGGATATATACTAGGTAGGGGCTGTGGTATGATATATAGGTGGTGTCAGGTGCTGTGCTATAGGATATATACTAGGTAGGGGCTGTGGTATACGATATATAGGTGGTGCCAGGTGCTGTGCTATAGGATATATACTAGGTAGGGGACTGTGGTATATGATATATAGGTGGTGTCCGGTGCGGTGCTATAGGATATATACTAGGTAGGGGGCTGTGGTATATGATATATAGGTGGTGTCCGGTGCGGTGCTATAGGATATATACTAGGTCAGGAGCTGTGGTATATGATATATAGGTGGTGTCAGGTGCGGTGATATAGGGTATATACTAGGTAGGGGCTGCGGTATATGATATATAGGTGGTGTCAGGTGCTGTGCTATAGGATATATACTAGGTAGGGGGCTGTGGTATATGATATATAGGGGTATCAGGTGCTGTGCTATAGGATATATACTAGGTAGGGGGCTGTGGTATGATATAGGTGTTGTTAGGTGCTGTGCTATAGGATATATACAAGGTAGGGGGCTGTGGTATGATATATAGGTGGTGTTAGGTGCTGTGCTATAGGATATATACTAGGTAGGGGGCTGTGGTATGATATATAGGTGTTGTTAGGTGCTGTGCTATAGTATATATACTAGGTAGGGGGCTGTGGTATATGATATATCGGTGGTGTCAGGTGCTGTGCTATAGTATATATACTAGGTAGGGGGCTGTGGTATATGATATATAGGTGGTGTCAGGTGCGGTGCTATAGGATATATACTAGGTAGGGGCTGTGGTATGATATATAGGTGGTGTCAGGTGCTGTGCTATAGGATATATACTAGGTAGGGGCTGTGGTATATGATAGATAGGTGGTGCCAGGTGCTGTGCTATAGGATATATACTAGGTAGGGGACTGTGGTATATGATATATAGGTGGTGTCCGGTGCGGTGCTATAGGATATATACTAGGTAGGGGGCTGTGGTATATGATATATACGTGTTGTCAGGTGCTGTGCTATAGGATATATACTAGGTTAGGGGGCTGTGGTATATGATATATAGGTGGTGTCAGGTGCTGTGCTATAGGATATATACTAGGTAGGGGGCTGTGGTATATTATACATAGGTGGTGTCAGGTGCTGTGCTATAGTATATATACTAGGTAGGGGGCTGTGGTATATGATATAGGTGGTGTCAGGTGCTGTGCTATAGGATATATACTAGGTAGGGGTCTGTGGTATATAATATATAGGTGGTGTCAGGTGCTGTGCTATAGGATATATACTAGGTAGGGGTCTGTGGTATGATATATAGGTGGTGCCAGGTGCTGTGCTATAGGATATATACTAGGTAGGGGGCTGTGATATATTATACATAGGTGGTGTCAGGTGCTGTGCTATAGGATATATACTAGGTAGGGGGCTGTGGTATGATATAAAGGTGGTGTCAAGTGCTGTGCTATAGGATATATACTAGGTAGGGGGCTGTGGTATATATAGGTGGTGTCAGGTGCTGTGCTATAGGATATATACTAGGTAGGGGGCTGTGGTATATGATATATAGATGGTGTCAGGTGCTGTGCTATAGGATATATACTAGTTAGGGGGCTGTGGTATATGATATATAGGTGTTGCCAGGTGCTGTGCTATAGGATATATACTAGGTAGGGGGCTGTAGTATGATATATAGGTGGTGTTAGGTGCTATGCTATAGGATATATACTAGGTAGGGCCTGTGGTATATGATATATAAGTGGTGTCAGGTGCTGTGCTATAGGATATATACTAGGTAGGGGGCTGTGGTATATGATATATAGGTGTTGCCAGGTGCTGTGCTATAGGATATATACTAGGTAGGGGACTGTAGTATGATATATAGGTGGTGTTAGGTGCTATGCTATAGGATATATACTAGGTAGGGCCTGTGGTATATGATATATAGGTGGTGTCCGGTGCGGTGCTATAGGATATATACTAGGTAGGGGGCTGTGGTATATGATATATAGCTGATGTCAGGTGCTGTGCTATAGGATATATACTAGGTAGGGGCTGTGATATATGATATATACGTGTTGTCAGGTGCTGTGCTATAGGATATATACTAGGTAGGGGGCTGTAGTATGATATATAGGTGGTGTTAGGTGCTATGCTATAGGATATATACTAGGTAGGGCCTGTGGTATATGATATATAAGTGGTGTCAGGTGCTGTGCTATAGGATATATACTAGGAAGGGGGCTGTGGTATGATATATAGGTGGTGTCAGGTGCTGTGCTATAGGATATATACAAGGTAGGGGGCTGTGGTATGACATATAGGTGTTGTCAGGTGCTGTGCTATAGTATATATACTAGGTAGGGGGCTGTGGTATATGATATATAGGTGGTGTCAGGTGCGGTGCTATAGGATATATACTAGGTAGGGGCTGTGGTATGATATATAGGTGGTGTCAGGTGCTGTGCTATAGGATATATACTAGGTAGGGGACTGTGGTATATGATATATAGGTGGTGTCCGGTGCGGTGCTATAGGATATATACTAGGTCGGGAGCTGTGGTATATGATATATAGGTGGTGTCAGGTGCGGTGATATAGGGTATATACTAGGTAGGGGCTGCGGTATATGATATATAGGTGGTGTCAGGTGCTGTGCTATAGGATATATACTAGGTAGGGGCTGTGGTATATGATATATAGGTGGTGTCAGGTGCTGTGCTATAGGATATATACTAGGTAGGTGGCTGTGGTATATAATATATAGGTGGTGTCAGGTGCTGTGCTATAGGATATATACTAGGTAGGGGTCTGTGGTATGATATATAGGTGTTGTTAGGTGCTGTGCTATAGTATATATACTAGGTAGGGGGCTGTGGTATATGATATATCGGTGGTGTCAGGTGCTGTGCTATAGTATATATACTAGGTAGGGGGGCTGTGGTATATGATATATAGGTGGTGTCAGGTGCGGTCCTATAGGATATATACTAGGTAGGGGCTGTGGTATGATATATAGGTGGTGTCAGGTGCTGTGCTATAGGATATATACTAGGTAGGGGTCTGTGGTATATAATATATAGGTGGTGTCAGGTGCTGTGCTATAGGATATATACTAGGTAGGGGTCTGTGGTATGATATATAGGTGGTGCCAGGTGCTGTGCTATAGGATATATACTAGGTAGGGGGCTGTGATATATTATACATAGGTGGTGTCAGGTGCTGTGCTATAGGATATATACTAGGTAGGGGGCTGTGGTATATATAGGTGGTGTCAGGTGCTGTGCTATAGGATATATACTAGGTAGGGGGCTGTGGTATATGATATATAGATGGTGTCAGGTGCTGTGCTATAGGATATATACTAGTTAGGGGGCTGTGGTATATGATATATAGGTGTTGCCAGGTGCTGTGCTATAGGATATATACTAGGTAGGGGGCTGTAGTATGATATATAGGTGGTGTTAGGTGCTATGCTATAGGATATATACTAGGTAGGGCCTGTGGTATATGATATATAAGTGGTGTCAGGTGCTGTGCTATAGGATATATACTAGGTAGGGGGCTGTGGTATATGATATATAGGTGTTGCCAGGTGCTGTGCTATAGGATATATACTAGGTAGGGGACTGTAGTATGATATATAGGTGGTGTTAGGTGCTATGCTATAGGATATATACTAGGTAGGGCCTGTGGTATATGATATATAGGTGGTGTCCGGTGCGGTGCTATAGGATATATACTAGGTAGGGGGCTGTGGTATATGATATATAGCTGATGTCAGGTGCTGTGCTATAGGATATATACTAGGTAGGGGCTGTGATATATGATATATACGTGTTGTCAGGTGCTGTGCTATAGGATATATACTAGGTAGGGGGCTGTAGTATGATATATAGGTGGTGTTAGGTGCCATGCTATAGGATATATACTAGGTAGGGCCTGTGGTATATGATATATAAGTGGTGTCAGGTGCTGTGCTATAGGATATATACTAGGAAGGGGGCTGTGGTATGATATATAGGTGGTGTCAGGTGCTGTGCTATAGGATATATACAAGGTAGGGGGCTGTGGTATGACATATAGGTGTTGTTAGGTGCTGTGCTATAGTATATATACTAGGTAGGGGGCTGTGGTATATGATATATCGGTGGTGTCAGGTGCTGTGCTATAGTATATATACTAGGTAGGGGGCTGTGGTATATGATATATAGGTGGTGTCAGGTGCGGTGCTATAGGATATATACTAGGTAGGGGCTGTGGTATGATATATAGGTGGTGTCAGGTGCTGTGCTATAGGATATATACTAGGTCGGGAGCTGTGGTATATGATATATAGGTGGTGTCAGGTGCGGTGATATAGGGTATATACTAGGTAGGGGCTGCGGTATATGATATATAGGTGGTGTCAGGTGCTGTGCTATAGGATATATACTAGGTAGGGGCTGTGGTATATGATATATAGGTGGTGTCCGGTGCGGTGCTATAGGATATATACTAGGTAGGGGGCTGTGGTATATGATATATAGGTGGTGTCCGGTGCGGTGCTATAGGATATATACTAGGTCGGGAGCTGTGGTATATGATATATACGTGTTGTCAGGTGCTGTGCTATAGGATATATACTAGGTTAGGGGGCTGTGGTATGATATATAGGTGGTGTCAGGTGCTGTGCTATAGGATATATACTAGGTAGGGGGCTGTGGTATGATATATAGGTGTTGTTAGGTGCTGTGCTATAGTATATATACTAGGTAGGGGGCTGTGGTATATGATATATAGGTGGTGTCAGGTGCGGTGCTATAGGATATATACTAGGTAGGGGCTGTGGTATGATATATAGGTGGTGTCAGGTGCTGTGCTATAGGATATATACTAGGTAGGGGACTGTGGTATATGATATATAGGTGGTGTCCGGTGCGGTGCTATAGGATATATACTAGGTAGGGGCTGTGGTATATGATATATAGGGGTGTCAGGTTCTGTGCTATAGGATATATACTAGGTAGGGGGCTGTGGTATATGATATATAGGTGATGCCAGGTGCTGTGCTATAGGATATATACTAGGTAAGGGGCTGTGGTATATGATATATAGGTGGTGTCAGGTGCGGTGCTATAGGATATATACTAGGTAGGGGCTGTGGTATATGATATATAGGTGGTGCTAGGTGCTGTGCTATAGGATATATACTAGGTAAGGGGCTGTGGTATATGATATATAGGTGGTGTCAGGTGCTGTGCTATAGGAAATATACTAGGAAAGGGGCTGTGGTATATGATATATAGGTGGTGTCAGGTGCGGTGCTATAGGATATATACTAGGTAGGGGCTGTGGTAAATAATATATAGGTGATGTCAGGTGCGGTGCTATAGGATATATACTAGGTAGGGGGCTGTGGTATATGATATATAGGTGGTGTCAGGTGCTGTGCTATAGGATATATACTAGGTAGGTGGCTGTGGTATATAATATATAGGTGGTGTCAGGTGCTGTGCTATAGGATATATACTAGGTAGGGTGCTGTGGTATGATATATAGGTGTAGGTGCTGTGCTATAGGATATATACTAGGTAGGGGGCTGTGGTATGATATATAGGTGGTGTCAGGTGCTGTACTATAGGATATATACTAGGTAGGGGTCTGTGGTATGATATATAGGTGGTGTCAGGTGCTGTGCTATAGTATATATACTAGGTAGGGGGCTGTGGTATTTGATATATCGGTGGTGTCAGGTGCTGTGCTATAGTATATATACTAGGTAGGGGGGCTGTGGTATATGATATATAGGTGGTGTCAGGTGCGGTCCTATAGGATATATACTAGGTAGGGGGCTGTGGTATGATATATAGGTGGTGTCAGGTGCTGTGCTATAGGATATATACTAGGTAGGGGCTGTGATATACGATATATAGGTGGTGCCAGGTGCTGTGCTACAGGATATATACTAGGTAGGGGACTGTGGTATATGATATATAGGTGGTGTCCGGTGCGGTGCTATAGGATATATACTAGGTAGGGGGCTGTGGTATATGATATATAGGTGGTGTCCGGTGCGGTGCTATAGGATATATACTAGGTCAGGAGCTGTGGTATATGATATATAGGTGGTGTCAGGTGCGGTGATATAGGGTATATACTAGGTAGGGGCTGCGGTATATGATATATAGGTGGTGTCAGGTGCTGTGCTATAGGATATATACTAGGTAGGGGGCTGTGGTATATGATATATAGGGGTGTCAGGTTCTGTGCTATAGGATATATACTAGGTAGGGGGCTGTCGTATATGATATATAGGTGTTGTCAGGTGCGGTGCTATAGGATATATACTAGGTCGGGAGCTGTGGTATATGATATATACGTGTTGTCAGGTGCTGTGCTATAGGATATATACTAGGTTAGGGGGCTGTGGTATATGATATATAGGTGGTGTCAGGTGCTGTGCTATAGGATATATACTAGGTAGGGGGCTGTGATATATTATACATAGGTGGTGTCAGGTGCTGTGCTATAGGATATATACTAGGTAGGGGGCTGTGGTATGATATATAGGTGTTGTTAGGTGCTGTGCTATAGGATATATACTAGGAAGGGGGCTGTGGTATGATATATAGGTGGTGTCAGGTGCTGTGCTATAGGATATATACTAGGTAGGGGGCTGTGGTATGACATATAGGTGTTAGGTGCTGTGCTATAGGATATATACTAGGTAGGGGGCTGTGGTATATGATATATCGGTGGTGTCAGGTGCTGTGCTATAGTATATATACTAGGTAGGGGGCTGTGGTATATGATATATAGGTGGTGTCAGGTGCTGTGCTATAGGATATATACTAGGTAGGGGCTGTGGTATGATATATAGGTGGTGTCAGGTGCTGTGCTATAGGATATATACTAGGTAGGGGACTGTGGTATATGATATATAGGTGGTGTCAGGTGCTGTGCTATAGGATATATACTAGGTAGGGGACTGTGGTATATGATATATAGGTGGTGTCCGGTGCGGTGCTATAGGATATATACTAGGTCGGGAGCTGTGGTATATGATATATAGGTGGTGTCAGGTGCGGTGATATAGGGTATATACTAGGTAGGGGCTGCAGTATATGATATATAGGTGGTGTCAGGTGCTGTGCTATAGGACATATACTAGGTAGGGGCTGTGGTATATGATATATAGGTGGTGTCCGGTGCGGTGCTATAGGATATATACTAGGTAGGGGGCTGTGGTATATGATATATAGGTGGTGTCAGGTGCGGTGATATAGGGTATATACTAGGTAGGAGCTGCGGTATATGATATATAGGTGGTGTCAGGTGCTGTGCTATAGGATATATACTAGGTAGGGGACTGTGGTATATGATATATAGGTGGTGTCCGGTGCGGTGCTATAGGATATATACTAGGTAGGGGGCTGTGGTATATGATATATAGGTGGTGTCCGGTGCGGTGCTATAGGATATATACTATTTCGGGAGCTGTGGTATATGATATATAGGTGGTGTCAGGTGCGGTGATATAGGGTATATACTAGGTAGGGGCTGCGGTATATGATATATAGGTGGTGTCAGGTGCTGTGCTATAGGATATATACTAGGTAGGGGCTGTGGTATGATATATAGGTGGTGTCAGGTGCTGTGCTATAGGATATATACTAGGTAGGGGCTGTGGTATACGATATATAGGTGGTGCCAGGTGCTGTGCTATAGGATATATACTAGGTAGGGGACTGTGGTATATGATATATAGGTGGTGTCCGGTGCGGTGCTATAGGATATATACTAGGTAGGGGGCTGTGGTATATGATATATAGGTGGTGTCCGGTGCGGTGCTATAGGATATATACTAGGTCAGGAGCTGTGGTATATGATATATAGGTGGTGTCAGGTGCGGTGATATAGGGTATATACTAGGTAGGGGCTGCGGTATATGATATATAGGTGGTGTCAGCTGCTGTGCTATAGGATATATACTAGGTAGGGGGCTGTCGTATATGATATATAGGTGTTGTCAGGTGCGGTGCTATAGGATATATACTAGGTCGGGAGCTGTGGTATATGATATATACGTGTTGTCAGGTGCTGTGCTATAGGATATATACTAGGTTAGGGGGCTGTGGTATATGATATATAGGTGGTGTCAGGTGCTGTGCTATAGGATATATACTAGGTAAGGGGCTGTGGTATATTATACATAGGTGGTGTCAGGTGCTGTGCTATAGTATATATACTAGGTAGGGGGCTGTGGTATATGATATAGGTGGTGTCAGGTGCTGTGCTATAGGATATATACTAGGTAGGGGGTCTGTGGTATATAATATATAGGTGGTGTCAGGTGCTGTGCTATAGGATATATACTAGGTAGGGGTCTGTGGAATGAAATATAGGTGGAGCAAGGTGCTGTGCTATAGGATATATACTAGGTAGGGGGCTGTCGTATATGATATATAGGTGTTGTCAGGTGCTGTGCTATAGGATATATACTAGGTAGGGGGCTGTGATATATTATACATAGGTGGTGTCAGGTGCTGTGCTATAGGATATATACTAGGTAGGGGGCTGTGGTATGATATAAAGGTGGTGTCAAGTGCTGTGCTATAGGATATATACTAGGTAGGGGTCTGTGGTATATGATATAGGTGGTGTCAGGTGCTGTGCTATTGGATATATACTAGGTAGGGGTCTGTGGTATATAATATATAGGTGGTGTCAGGTGCTGTGCTATAGGATATATACTAGGTAGGGGTCTGTGGTATGATATATAGGTGGTGTCAGGTGCTGTGCTATAGGATATATACTAGGTAGGGGGCTGTGGTATGATATATAGGTGGTGTCAGCTGCTGTGCTATAGGATATATACCAGGTAAGGGGCTGTGGTATATGATATATAGGTGGTGTCAGGTGTGGTGCTATAGGAAATATACTAGGTAGGGGGCTGTGGTATATGATATACAGGTGGTGTCAGGTGCGGTGCTATGGGATATATACTAGGTAGGGGCTGTGGTATATAATATATAGGTGGGGTCAGGTGCTGTGCTTCAGGATATACACTAGGTAGGGGGCTGTGGTATATAATATATCGGTGGCGTCAGGTGCGGTGCTATAGGATATATACTAGGTAGGGGGCTGTGGTATATGATATATAGGTGTTGTCAGGTGCTGTGCTATAGGATAGATACTAGGTAGGGGGCTGTGGTATATGATATATAGGTGGTGTCAGGTGCTGTGCTATAGGATATATACTAGGTAGGGGGCTGTAGTATGATATATAGGTGGTGTTAGGTGCTATGCTATAGGATATATACTAGGTAGGGGCTGTGGTATATGATATATAAGTGGTGTCAGGTGCTGTGCTATAGGATATATATTAGGTAGGGGGCTGTGGTATGATATATAGGTGGTGTCAGGTGCTGTGCTATAGTATATATACTAGGTAGGGGCTGTGGTATATGATATATAGGTGGTGTCAGGTGCTGTGCTATAGGATATATACTAGGTAGGGGGCTGTGGTATGATATATAGGTGTTGTTAGGTGCTGTGCTATAGGATATATACTAGGTAGGGGGCTGTGGTATGATATATAGGTGGTGTTAGGTGCTGTGCTATAGGATATATACTAGGTAGGGGGCTGTGGTATGATATATAGGTGTTGTTAGGTGCTGTGCTATAGTATATATACTAGGTAGGGGCTGTGGTATATGATAGATAGGTGGTGCCAGGTGCTGTGCTATAGGATATATACTAGGTAGGGGACTGTGGTATATGATATATAGGTGGTGTCCGGTGCGGTGCTATAGGATATATACTAGGTAGGGGGCTGTGGTATATGATATATACGTGTTGGCAGGTGCTGTGCTATAGGATATATACTAGGTTAGGGGGCTGTGGTATATGATATATACGTGTTGTCAGGTGCTGTGCTATAGGATATATACTAGGTTAGGGGGCTGTGGTATATGATATATAGGTGGTGTCAGGTGCTGTGCTATAGGATATATACTAGGTAGGGGGCTGTGGTATATTATACATAGGTGGTGTCAGGTGCTGTGCTATAGTATATATACTAGCTAGGGGGTTGTGGTATATGATATAGGTGGTGTCAGGTGCTGTGCTATAGGATATATACTAGGTAGGGGTCTGTGGTATATAATATATAGGTGGTGTCAGGTGCTGTGCTATAGGATATATACTAGGTAGGGGTCTGTGGTATGATATATAGGTGGTGCCAGGTGCTGTGCTATAGGATATATACTAGGTAGGGGGCTGTCGTATATGATATATAGGTGTTGTCAGGTGCTGTGCTATAGGATATATACTAGGTAGGGGGCTGTGATATATTATACATAGGTGGTGTCAGGTGCTGTGCTATAGGATATATACTAGGTAGGGGGCTGTGGTATGATATAAAGGTGGTGTCAAGTGCTGTGCTATAGGATATATACTAGGTAGGGGGCTGTGGTATATATAGGTGGTGTCAGGTGCTGTGCTATAGGATATATACTAGGTAGGGGGCTGTGGTATATGATATATAGATGGTGTCAGGTGCTGTGCTATAGGATATATACTAGGTAGGGGGCTGTGGTATATGATATATAGGTGTTGCCAGGTGCTGTGCTATAGGATATATACTAGGTAGGGGGCTGTAGTATGATATATAGGTGGTGTTAGGTGCTATGCTATAGGATATATACTAGGTAGGGCCTGTGGTATATGATATATAAGTGGTGTCAGTTGCTGTGCTATAGGATATATACTAGGTAGGGGGCTGTGGTATATGATATATAGGTGTTGCCAGGTGCTGTGCTATAGGATATATACTAGGTAGGGGGCTGTAGTATGATATATAGGTGGTGTTAGGTGCTATGCTATAGGATATATACTAGGTAGGGCCTGTGGTATATGATATATAGGTGGTGTCCGGTGCGGTGCTATAGGATATATTCTAGGTAGGGGGCTGTGGTATATGATATATAGCTGATGTCAGGTGCTGTGCTATAGGATATATACTAAGTCGGGGCTGTGATATATGATATATACGTGTTGTCAGGTGCTGTGCTATAGGATATATACTAGGTAGGGGGCTGTAGTATGATATATAGGTGGTGTTAGGTGCTATGCTATAGGATATATACTAGGTAGGGCCTGTGGTATATGATATATAAGTGGTGTCAGGTGCTGTGCTATAGGATATATACTAGGTAGGGGGCTGTGGTATGATATATAGGTGGTGTCAGGTGCTGTGCTACAGTATATATACTAGGTAGGGGCTGTGGTATATGATATATAGGTGGTGTCAGGTGCTGTGCTATAGGATATATACTAGGTAGGGGGCTGTGGTATGATATATAGGTGTTGTTAGGTGCTGTGCTATAGGATATATACTAGGAAGGGGGCTGTGGTATGATATATAGGTGGTGTCAGGTGCTGTGCTATAGGATATATACTAGGTAGGGGGCTGTGGTATGACATATAGGTGTTGTTAGGTGCTGTGCTATAGTATATATACTAGGTAGGGGGCTGTGGTATATGATATATCGGTGGTGTCAGGTGCTGTGCTATAGTATATATACTAGGTAGGGGGCTGTGGTATATGATATATAGGTGGTGTCAGGTGCGGTGCTATAGGATATATACTAGGTAGGGGCTGTGGTATGATATATAGGTGGTGTCAGGTGCTGTGCTATAGGATATATACTAGGTAGGGGACTGTGGTATATGATATATAGGTGGTGTCAGGTGCTGTGCTATAGGATATATACTAGGTAGGGGACTGTGGTATATGATATATAGGTGGTGTCCGGTGCGGTGCTATAGGATATATACTAGGTCGGGAGCTGTGGTATATGATATATAGGTGGTGTCAGGTGCGGTGATATAGGGTATATACTAGGTAGGGGCTGCGGTATATGATATATAGGTGGTGTCAGGTGCTGTGCTCTAGGATATATACTAGGTAGGGGCTGTGGTATATGATATATAGGTGGTGTCCGGTGCGGTGCTATAGGATATATACTAGGTAGGGGGCTGTGGTATATGATATATAGGTGGTGTCCGGTGCGGTGCTATAGGATATATACTAGGTCGCGAGCTGTGGTATATGATATATACGTGTTGTCAGGTGCTGTGCTATAGGATATATACTAGGTTAGGGGGCTGTGGTATGATATATAGGTGGTGTCAGGTGCTGTGCTATAGGATATATACTAGGTAGGGGGCTGTGGTATGATATATAGGTGTTGTTAGGTGCTGTGCTATAGTATATATACTAGGTAGGGGGCTGTGGTATATGATATATAGGTGGTGTCAGGTGCGGTGCTATAGGATATATACTAGGTAGGGGCTGTGGTATGATATATAGGTGGTGTCAGGTGCTGTGCTATAGGATATATACTAGGTAAAGGACTGTGGTATATGATATATAGGTGGTGTCCGGTGCGGTGCTATAGGATATATACTAGGTAGGGGGCTGTGGTATATGATATATAGGTGGTGTCCGGTGCGGTGCTATAGGATATATACTAGGTCGGGAGCTGTGGTATATGATATATAGGTGGTGTCAGGTGCGGTGATATAGGGTATATACTAGGTAGGAGCTGCGGTATATGATATATAGGTGGTGTCAGGTGCTGTGCTATAGGATATATACTAGGTAGGGGACTGTGGTATATGATATATAGGTGGTGTCCGGTGCGGTGCTATAGGATATATACTAGGTAGGGGGCTGTGGTATATGATATATAGGTGGTGTCCGGTGCGGTGCTATAGGATATATACTATTTCGGGAGCTGTGGTATATGATATATACTAGGTAGGGGGCTGTCGTATATGATATATAGGTGGTGTCAGGTGCTGTGCTATAGGATATATACTAGGTAGGGGACTGTGGTATATGATATATAGGTGGTGTCCGGTGCGGTGCTATAGGATATATACTAGGTCGGGAGCTGTGGTATATGATATATAGGTGGTGTCAGGTGCGGTGATATAGGGTATATACTAGGTAGGGGCTGCAGTATATGATATATAGGTGGTGTCAGGTGCTGTGCTATAGGATATATACTAGGTAGGGGCTGTGGTATATGATATATAGGTGGTGTCCGGTGCGGTGCTATAGGATATATACTAGGTAGGGGGCTGTGGTATATGATATATAGGTGGTGTCAGGTGCGGTGATATAGGGTATATACTAGGTAGGAGCTGCGGTATATGATATATAGGTGGTGTCAGGTGCTGTGCTATAGGATATATACTAGGTAGGGGCTGTGGTATATGATATATAGGTGGTGTCCGGTGCGGTGCTATAGGATATATACTATTTCGGGAGCTGTGGTATATGATATATAGGTGGTGTCAGGTGCGGTGATATAGGGTATATACTAGGTAGGGGCTGCGGTATATGATATATAGGTGGTGTCAGGTGCTGTGCTATAGGATATATACTAGGTAGGGGCTGTGGTATATGATATATAGGGGTGTCAGGTTCTGTGCTATAGGATATATACTAGGTAGGGGGCTGTGGTATATGATATATAGGTGATGCCAGGTGCTGTGCTATAGGATATATACTAGGTAAGGGGCTGTGGTATATGATATGCAGGTGGTGTCAGGTGCGGTGCTATAGGATATATACTAGGTAGGGGCTGTGGTATATGATATATAGGTGGTGCTAGGTGCTGTGCTATAGGATATATACTAGGTAAGGGGCTGTGGTATATGATATATAGGTGGTGTCAGTTGCTGTGCTATAGGAAATATACTAGGTAAGGGGCTGTGGTATATGATATATAGGTGGTGTCAGGTGCGGTGCTATAGGATATATACTAGGTAGGGGCTGTGGTAAATGATATATAGGTGATGTCAGGTGCGGTGCTATAGGATATATACTAGGTAGGGGGCTGTGGTATATGATATATAGGGGTGTCAGGTGCTGTGCTATAGCATATATACTAGGTAGGAGCTGTGGTATATGATATATAGGTGGTGTCAGGTGCTGTGCTATAGGATATATACTAGGTAGGTGGCTGTGGTATATAATATATAGGTGGTGTCAGGTGCTGTGCTACAGGATATATACTAGGTAGGGTGCTGTGGTATGATATATAGGTGTTGTTAGGTGCTGTGCTATAGGATATATACTAGGTAGGGGGCTGTGGTATGATATATAGGTGGTGTCAGGTGCTGTGCTATAGGATATATACTAGGTAGGGGTCTGTGGTATGATATATAGGTGTTGTTAGGTGCTGTGCTATAGTATATATACTAGGTAGGGGGCTGTGGTATATGATATATCGGTGGTGTCAGGTGCTGTGCTCTAGGATATATACTAGGTAGGGGGGCTGTGGTATATGATATATAGGTGGTGTCAGGTGCGGTCCTATAGGATATATACTAGGTAGGGGCTGTGGTATGATATATAGGTGGTGTCAGGTGCTGTGCTATAGGATATATACTAGGTAGGGGCTGTGGTATACGATATATAGGTGGTGCCAGGTGCTGTGCTATAGGATATATACTAGGTAGGGGACTGTGGTATATGTTATATAGGTGGTGTCCGGTGCGGTGCTATAGGATATATACTAGGTAGGGGGCTGTGGTATATGATATATAGGTGGTGTCCGGTGCGGTGCTATAGGATATATACTAGGTCAGGAGCTGTGGTATATGATATATAGGTGGTGTCAGGTGCGGTGATATAGGGTATATACTAGGTAGGGGCTGCGGTATATGATATATAGGTGGTGTCAGCTGCTGTGCTATAGGATATATACTAGGTAGGGGGCTGTCGTATATGATATATAGGTGTTGTCAGGTGCGGTGCTATAGGATATATACTAGGTCGGGAGCTGTGGTATATGATATATTCGTGTTGTCAGGTGCTGTGCTATAGGATATATACTAGGTTAGGGGGCTGTGGTATATGATATATAGGTGGTGTCAGGTGCTGTGCTATAGGATATATACTAGGTAAGGGGCTGTGGTATATTATACATAGGTGGTGTCAGGTGCTGTGCTATAGTATATATACTAGGTAGGGGGCTGTGGTATATGATATAGGTGGTGTCAGGTGCTGTGCTATAGGATATATACTAGGTAGGGGGTCTGTGGTATATAATATATAGGTGGTGTCAGGTGCTGTGCTATAGGATATATACTAGGTAGGGGTCTGTGGAATGAAATATAGGTGGTGCCAGGTGCTGTGCTATAGGATATATACTAGGTAGGGGGCTGTCGTATATGATATATAGGTGTTGTCAGGTGCTGTGCTATAGGATATATACTAGGTAGGGGGCTGTGATATATTATACATAGGTGGTGTCAGGTGCTGTGCTATAGGATATATACTAGGTAGGGGGCTGTGGTATGATATAAAGGTGGTGTCAAGTGCTGTGCTATAGGATATATACTAGGTAGGGGTCTGTGGTATAGGATATAGGTGGTGTCAGGTGCTGTGCTATTGGATATATACTAGGTAGGGGTCTGTGGTATATAATATATAGGTGGTGTCAGGTGCTGTGCTATAGGATATATACTAGGTAGGGGTCTGTGGTATGATATATAGGTGGTGTCAGGTGCTGTGCTATAGGATATATACTAGGTAGGGGGCTGTGGTATGATATATAGGTGGTGTCAGCCGCTGTGCTATAGGATATATACCAGGTAAGGGGCTGTGGTATATGATATATAGGTGGTGTCAGGTGTGGTGCTATAGGAAATATACTAGGTAGGGGGCTGTGGTATATGATATACAGGTGGTGTCAGGTGCGGTGCTATGGGATATATACTAGGTAGGGGCTGTGGTATATAATATATAGGTGGGGTCAGGTGCTGTGCTTCAGGATATACACTAGGTAGGGGGCTGTGGTATATAATATATCGGTGGCGTCAGGTGCGGTGCTATAGGATATATACTAGGTAGGGGGCTGTGGTATATGATATATAGGTGTTGTCAGGTGCTGTGCTATAGGATAGATACTAGGTAGGGGGCTGTGGTATATGATATATAGGTGGTGTCAGGTGCTGTGCTATAGGATATATACTAGGTAGGGGGGCTGTAGTATGATATATAGGTGGTGTTAGGTGCTATGCTATAGGATATATACTAGGTAGGGGCTGTGGTATATGATATATAAGTGGTGTCAGGTGCTGTGCTATAGGATATGATATATAGGTGTTGTCAGGTGCTGTGCTATAGGATAGATACTAGGTAGGGGGCTGTGGTATATGATATATAGGTGGTGTCAGGTGCTGTGCTATAGGATATATACTAGGTAGGGGGCTGTAGTATGATATATAGGTGGTGTTAGGTGCTATGCTATAGGATATATACTAGGTAGGGGCTGTGGTATATGATATATAAGTGGTGTCAGGTGCTGTGCTATAGGATATATATTAGGTAGGGGGCTGTGGTATGATATATAGGTGGTGTCAGGTGCTGTGCTATAGTATATATACTAGGTAGGGGCTGTGGTATATGATATATAGGTGGTGTCAGGTGCTGTGCTATAGGATATATACTAGGTAGGGGGCTGTGGTATGATATATAGGTGTTGTTAGGTGCGGTGCTATAGGATATATACTAGGTAGGGGCTGTGGTATGATATATAGGTGGTGTCAGGTGCTGTGCTATAGGATATATACTAGGTAGGGGCTGTGGTATATGATAGATAGGTGGTGCCAGGTGCTGTGCTATAGGATATATACTAGGTAGGGGACTGTGGTATATGATATATAGGTGGTGTCCGGTGCGGTGCTATAGGATATATACTAGGTAGGGGGCTGTGGTATGTGATATATACGTGTTGGCAGGTGCTGTGCTATAGGATATATACTAGGTTAGGGGGCTGTGGTATATGATATATACGTGTTGTCAGGTGCTGTGCTATAGGATATATACTAGGTTAGGGGGCTGTGGTATATGATATATAGGTGGTGTCAGGTGCTGTGCTATAGGATATATACTAGGTAGGGGGCTGTGGTATATTATACATAGGTGGTGTCAGGTGCTGTGCTATAGTATATATACTAGCTAGGGGGTTGTGGTATATGATATAGGTGGTGTCAGGTGCTGTGCTATAGGATATATACTAGGTAGGGGTCTGTGGTATATAATATATAGGTGGTGTCAGGTGCTGTGCTATAGGATATATACTAGGTAGGGGTCTGTGGTATGATATATAGGTGGTGCCAGGTGCTGTGCTATAGGATATATACTAGGTAGAGGGCTGTCGTATATGATATATAGGTGTTGTCAGGTGCTGTGCTATAGGATATATACTAGGTAGGGGGCTGTGATATATTATACATAGGTGGTGTCAGGTGCTGTGCTATAGGATATATACTAGGTAGGGGGCTGTGGTATGATATAAAGGTGGTGTCAAGTGCTGTGCTATAGGATATATACTAGGTAGGGGGCTGTGGTATATATAGGTGGTGTCAGGTGCTGTGCTATAGGATATATACTAGGTAGGGGGCTGTGGTATATGATATATAGATGGTGTCAGGTGCTGTGCTATAGGATATATACTAGGTAGGGGGCTGTGGTATATGATATATAGGTGTTGCCAGGTGCTGTGCTATAGGATATATACTAGGTAGGGGGCTGTAGTATGATATATAGGTGGTGTTAGGTGCTATGCTATAGGATATATACTAGGTAGGGCCTGTGGTATATGATATATAAGTGGTGTCAGTTGCTGTGCTATAGGATATATACTAGGTAGGGGGCTGTGGTATATGATATATAGGTGTTGCTAGGTGCTGTGCTATAGGATATATACTAGGTAGGGGGCTGTAGTATGATATATAGGTGGTGTTAGGTGCTATGCTATAGGATATATACTAGGTAGGGCCTGTGGTATATGATATATAGGTGGTGTCCGGTGCGGTGCTATAGGATATATTCTAGGTAGGGGGCTGTGGTATATGATATATAGCTGATGTCAGGTGCTGTGCTATAGGATATATACTAAGTCGGGGCTGTGATATATGATATATACGTGTTGTCAGGTGCTGTGCTATAGGATATATACTAGGTAGGGGGCTGTAGTATGATATATAGGTGGTGTTAGGTGCTATGCTATAGGATATATACTAGGTAGGGCCTGTGGTATATGATATATAAGTGGTGTCAGGTGCTGTGCTATAGGATATATACTAGGTAGGGGGCTGTGGTATGATATATAGGTGGTGTCAGGTGCTGTGCTACAGTATATATACTAGGTAGGGGCTGTGGTATATGATATATAGGTGGTGTCAGGTGCTGTGCTATAGGATATATACTAGGTAGGGGGCTGTGGTATGATATATAGGTGTTGTTAGGTGCTGTGCTATAGGATATATACTAGGAAGGGGGCTGTGGTATGATATATAGGTGGTGTCAGGTGCTGTGCTATAGGATATATACTAGGTAGGGGGCTGTGGTATGACATATAGGTGTTGTTAGGTGCTGTGCTATAGTATATATACTAGGTAGGGGGCTGTGGTATATGATATATCGGTGGTGTCAGGTGCTGTGCTATAGTATATATACTAGGTAGGGGGCTGTGGTATATGATATATAGGTGGTGTCAGGTGCGGTGCTATAGGATATATACTAGGTAGGGGCTGTGGTATGATATATAGGTGGTGTCAGGTGCTGTGCTATAGGATATATACTAGGTAGGGGACTGTGGTATATGATATATAGGTGGTGTCAGGTGCTGTGCTATAGGATATATACTAGGTAGGGGACTGTGGTATATGATATATAGGTGGTGTCCGGTGCGGTGCTATAGGATATATACTAGGTCGGGAGCTGTGGTATATGATATATAGGTGGTGTCAGGTGCGGTGATATAGGGTATATACTAGGTAGGGGCTGCGGTATATGATATATAGGTGGTGTCAGGTGCTGTGCTCTAGGATATATACTAGGTAGGGGCTGTGGTATATGATATATAGGTGGTGTCCGGTGCGGTGCTATAGGATATATACTAGGTAGGGGGCTGTGGTATATGATATATAGGTGGTGTCCGGTGCGGTGCTATAGGATATATACTAGGTCGCGAGCTGTGGTATATGATATATACGTGTTGTCAGGTGCTGTGCTATAGGATATATACTAGGTTAGGGGGCTGTGGTATGATATATAGGTGGTGTCAGGTGCTGTGCTATAGGATATATACTAGGTAGGGGGCTGTGGTATGATATATAGGTGTTGTTAGGTGCTGTGCTATAGTATATATACTAGGTAGGGGGCTGTGGTATATGATATATAGGTGGTGTCAGGTGCGGTGCTATAGGATATATACTAGGTAGGGGCTGTGGTATGATATATAGGTGGTGTCAGGTGCTGTGCTATAGGATATATACTAGGTAAAGGACTGTGGTATATGATATATAGGTGGTGTCCGGTGCGGTGCTATAGGATATATACTAGGTAGGGGGCTGTGGTATATGATATATAGGTGGTGTCCGGTGCGGTGCTATAGGATATATACTAGGTCGGGAGCTGTGGTATATGATATATAGGTGGTGTCAGGTGCGGTGATATAGGGTATATACTAGGTAGGAGCTGCGGTATATGATATATAGGTGGTGTCAGGTGCTGTGCTATAGGATATATACTAGGTAGGGGACTGTGGTATATGATATATAGGTGGTGTCCGGTGCGGTGCTATAGGATATATACTAGGTAGGGGGCTGTGGTATATGATATATAGGTGGTGTCCGGTGCGGTGCTATAGGATATATACTATTTCGGGAGCTGTGGTATATGATATATACTAGGTAGGGGGCTGTCGTATATGATATATAGGTGTTGTCAGGTGCGGTGCTATAGGATATATACTAGGTCGGGAGCTGTGGTATATGATATATACGTGTTGTCAGGTGCTGTGCTATAGGATATATACTAGGTTAGGGGGCTGTGGTATATGATATATAGGTGGTGTCAGGTGCTGTGCTATAGGATATATACTAGGTAGGGGGCTGTGGTATATTATACATAGGTGGTGTCAGGTGCTGTGCTATAGTATATATACTAGGTAGGGGGCTGTGGTATATGATATAGGTGGTGTCAGGTGCTGTGCTATAGGATATATACTAGGTAGGGGTCTGTGGTATATAATATATAGGTGGTGTCAGGTGCTGTGCTATAGGACATATACTAGGTAGGGGTCTGTGGTATGATATATAGGTGGTGTCAGGTGCTGTGCTATAGGATATATACTAGGTAGGGGGCTGTGGTATGATATATAGGTGGTGTCAGGTGCTGTGCTATAGGATATATACCAGGTAAGGGGCTGTGGTATATGATATATAGGTGGTGTCAGGTGTGGTGCTATAGGAAATATACTAGGTAGGGGGCTGTGGTATATGATATATAGGTGGTGTCAGGTGCGGTGCTATAGGAAATATACTAGGTAGAGGGCTGTGGTATATGATATACAGGTGGTGTCAGGTGCGGTGCTATAGGATATATACTAGGTAGGGGCTGTGGTATATAATATATAGGTGGGGTCAGGTGCTGTGCTACAGGATATATACTAGGTAGGGGGCTGTGGTATATAATATATCGGTGGCGTCAGGTGCGGTGCTATAGGATATATACTAGGTAGGGGGCTGTGGTATATGATATATAGGTGTTGTCAGGTGCTGTGCTATAGGATAGATACTAGGTAGGGGGCTGTGGTATATGATATATAGGTGGTGTCAGGTGCTGTGCTATAGGATATATACTAGGTAGGGGGCTGTAGTATGATATATAGGTGGTGTTAGGTGCTATGCTCTAGGATATATACTAGGTAGGGGCTGTGGTATATGATGTATAGGTGGTGTCAGGTGCTGTGCTATAGGATATATACTAGGTAGGGGGCTGTGGTATATGATATATAGGTGTTTTCAGGTGCTGTGCTATAGGATATATACTAGGTAGGGGGCTGTGGTATATGATATATATTAGATAAGGGCTGTGGTTTATGATATATACGTTGGTGTTAGGTGCTATAGGATATACAGTATATTCGGTAGAGGGCTGTAGTATATATATCTATATAGTGGTGTTAGGTAATGTGTTATAGTATATGTACTGGCTGTGGTATATGATACACACTGTGGTATATGATATACACTATATGGACAAAAGTATTCGAACGTCTGATCATTACACCAACCGGGGCTGTAATGACGTTGTATATAAATACATATAGTGTAATATGGAGTTGGTCTGCCTTTTGCAGCTATAACATCTTCCACACATCTTGGAATGCTTTCCACTAGAGTGATGAGTGTTTCTGTGGGAGTTTGTGCCCATTTACCCTGTAGAGCATTTATGAGGTCAGGCACTGATGTAGGACGAGAAGGCCTGGCTTGCAATCTCCGTTCCACTTCATCTCAAAGGACCTCATTAGGTTTGAGGTCAGGGCTCTGTGCGGGCCAGTCAGGTTCTTCCACACCAAACTCAACAAACCATGTCTTTATAGTCCTTGCTTTGTGCACCAGGGAACAGTCATGTTGGAATAGAGAAGGACCTTCCCCAAACTGTGGCCACAAAGTTGGAAGCATAGAGGGGGTCATTCCGAGTTGATCGCTCACTGCTGTTGTTTGCAGCGCAGCGATCAGGTGAAAAAACAGCATTTATGCACATGTGTATGGCCCGCAAATGCGCATGCGCAACGTACGGGTACAAAGCTCTTTGTGGTTGTGCTCAGGTTCTAGCAAAGTTTTCAGTCGCACTGACGGGCGCAAGAAGATTGACAGGAAGGGGGAGTTACTGGGTGTCAACTGACCGTTTTCAGGGAGGGTTTGCAAAAACGCAGGCGTGTCTGAAAAAACGCAGGCGTGGCTGGGCGTTCGCTGGGCGGGTGTATGACGTCAAATCCGGACAGGAATAGGCTGAAGTGATCGCAAGCGCTGAGTAGGGTCAGAGCTACTCAGAAACTGTTTTTGCAGAGCTCGGCTGCACAAGCGTTCGCACTTCTCTTAAGCTAAAATACACTCCCCAGTGGGCGGCGGCATAGCGTTTGCGTGGCTGCTAAAACTAGCTAGCGAGCGATCAACTCAGAGAAACTCCCAGAGTCCAAAATATCTTGGTATGCTGAAGTATTAAGATTTTCTTCCAGTGGATAAAAGGGGCCCAAACCTTGAGAATCAGCCCCATACCATTATCCCTCCTCCACTAAACTTCTCAGTGGCACAATGCAGTCAGGCAGGTAACGCTATCCCAGCATCTGCCACACACTGACTCGCCCAACCTGAATTCAATAATTAACAGGTGTGGCCATATAATGTATATTATATACCGCAGCCCCCACTCTAGTACATATACTATAACACATCACCTACTGTAACACCACCATATACATATATATTGCAGCAGGGGAGCAAGTGTAATCGTCCGTTATCTTGCAAAGCGACGGGTACTCACTGTTTCTCCATTTACTGACGAGGCACCGTCCATTCTATTACCAGGACACAGACTGTCTTTTTTTATTTTATTTCTCATGTGGTTTTTTTCACTGGAATTTATTTCTGTGCTAGACACTGTATCACATTATGGCAACTGGCACGGAGCAATCCACCAGCAGTGGCTATAGGGATGTCGCCCTACCATTGGGTGAGATGCTATCTCTCTCTGAGAGTGATGCGGAAGGAATATTGGCCCTCATTCCGAGTTGTTCGCTCGTTATTTTTCTTCGCATCGGTGCGATTAGTCGCAAACTGCGCATGCGCAACGTTCGCAGTGCGCCTGCGCCAAGTAAATTTGCTATTAAGTTTGGTATTTTACTCATGGCTTAATGAAGAAATCTCTTCGTTCTGGTGATCGGAGTGTGATTGACAGGAAGTGGGTGTTTCTGGGCGGAAACTAGCCGTTTTATGGGTGTGTGCGAAAAAACGCAGCCGTTTCTGGGAAAAACGCGGGAGTGTCTGGAGAAACGGGGGAGTGTCTGGGCGAACGCTGGGTGTGTTTGTGACGTCAAACCAGGAACGAAACTGACTGAACTGATCGCAGTGGCAGAGTAAGTCTCGAGCTACTCAGAAACTGCAAAGAAATTTCTATTCGCAATTCTGCTAATCTTTCGTTCGCAATTCTGCTAAGCTAAGATACACTCCCAGAGGGCGGCGGCCTAGCGTGTGCAATGCTGCTAAAAGCAGCTAGCGAGCGAACAACTCGGAATGAGGGCCATTATTCCCTGAAATCCCTGATTCAGCTGATGTTACAATGCCTAATGAACAAATTTATTTCAAGCTGCTTAAAATGAAAAAGAAGGAGATTGACTACCTCCTGCATGGCTCCACCTTACATAGAAACATAGAATTTGACGGCAGATAAGAACCACTTGGCCCATCTAGTCTGCCCCTTTTTTATTTTATCCTTTAGGCAATCTCAACCCTTTTTTAACCTTGATTCTTTGTAAGGATATTCATATGCCTGTCCCAAGCATGTTTAAATTGCCCTACAGTCTTAGCCTCTACCACCTCTGATGGGAGGCTATTCCACTTATCCACTACCCTTTCTGTGAAGTAATTTTTCCTTAAATTTCCCCTGTACCTCCCCCCCTCCAGTCTCAATGTATGCCCTCGAGTTCTAATGCTTCTTTTCCTTTGAAGAATGTTTCCCTCCTGAACTTTGTTAAGACCCTTTATATATTTGAAAGTTTCTATCATGTCTCCCCTTTCCCTTCTCTCCTCCAAACTATACATGTTAAGATCTTTTAGCCTTTCCGGGTAAGTTTTGTGATGTAGGCCATGCACCATTTTAGTTGCCCTTCTTTGTACACTCTCTAATGTATTTATATCCTTCTGGAGATAGGGTCTCCAGAACTGGACACAGTATTCCAGATGGGGCCTTACCAATGACCGATACAGTGGCATTATCACTTCTTTTTTCCTGCTACTGATTCCTCTCCCTATGCAACCAAGCATCTGACTTGCCTTTCTCATTGCTTTGTTGCATTGCTTTCCTGCCTTCAAGTCACTTGAAATAGTGACTCCTAAATCTCTTTCCTCCTCAGTAGTTTCCATTATAGTACCCTTGATACTATACTTAGCCTTTGGGTTTTTGAGACCCAAGTGCATGATTTTGCATTTTTTAGCATTAAACTGTAGTTGCCACGTTCTTGACCATTTCTCAAGCCTACCTAGGTCATCAATCATTTGTTTGACCCCTCCCAGTGTGTCTACCCTGTTGCATATCTTTGTATCATCTGCAAAAAGGCATATCTTCCCTTCAATACCATCTGCAATGTCACCAACAAAGATATTAAAGAGAACTGGACCAAGTACAGATCCCTGGGGTACTCCACTGGTAACATTTCCCTCCATAGATTGCACTCCATTAACTACAACTGTCTGTTTCCTATCCTGCAACCAGGTTCTTATCCATTTCACTAATTTATAATCCACCCCCAGGCTTTCAAGTTTATTTAGCAGTCTGTGATGTGGGACAGTGTCAAATGCCTTACTAAAGTCTAGATATGCTACATTTACAGCTCCCCCTTGATCTATTATTTTCATCACAGAGTCAAAAAAGTCAATAAGATTTGTTTGGCATGATCTCCCACCAGTAAATCCATGCTGTTTTGGATCCTGTAAGTTGTTTGATTTAAGATATTCCACTACTCTTTCTTTTAATAGTTTTTCCATTACTTTCCCTACTACTGATGTAAGGCTTACTGGTCTGTAGTTACTTGCTTCTTCCTTGCTTCCACTTTTGTGCAGTGGAACTACATTTGCTCTTTTCCAGTCCTCTGGAATATCACCTGTATTTAGTGACTGGTTAAATAATTCTGTTAAAGGTGTAACCAGGACATCTTTTAGCTCTTTGAGTATCCTTGGGTGTATTCCATCTGGTCCCATTGATTTATCCACTTTTAGTTTTGAAAGTTCTGTTAGGACCTTCTCCTCTGTAAATGTATTTTCATCTACCTTATTTTTATGAATGTCCTTGCAATTTAACTGTGGCCCCATCCCTTCTTCTGTAGTAAATACTGAGCAAAAATAATTATTTAGGTGATCTGCTATTGCCTTGTCTCCCTCCACCAAATGCCCACTCTCTGTCTTAAGTCTTATTATTCCTCCATTTGATTTTCTCCTTTCACTTATATACTTAAAAAAAGTTTTGCCCCCTTTATCTACTGACTGGGCCATTTTCTCCTCAGCTTCTGCCTTTGCACGTCTGATCACTTTCTTAGCATCCTTCCGTCTGTCCAGATACTCCTCTTTGTCGTTATTATTTTGAGTCTGTTTGTATTTCCTAAAAGCCATCTTTTTTGCTTTCACACTAGTTGATACTACTTTTGTGAACCACACTGGCTTCCTTTTCCTGGTGCTTTTCCTAACCATTTTGATACAAAGGTCTGTTACACTTAGTAATGCACTTTTAATTTTTTTCCACCTCTCCTGCACCCCTTCCAAGTTCCTCCAGTCTGCCAATGAATCACTTAAACATCTCCCCATTTTTGCAAAGTCTGCATTTCTAAAATCCAACACCTTTGTTTTTGAGTGAGAGGAGTTGGATCCTGTCTTTATACTAAACCATACTGCTTGATGATCACTGGATCCCAGGTGCTCACCCACATATATATCAGATATTCTATCACCATTTGTAAGAATTAGATCTAATATTGAGTCTTTGCGAGTGGGCTCCCTCACCAATTGCTTGAGAGATGCTCCCTGTAAGGAATGTAGAAATTTGCCACTTGTAGCTGAACTTGCAAAAGACCCCTCCCAATTTACATCAGGTAAATTAAAGTCTCCCATGATTATGACTTCTCCCTTAAAAGCCATTTTAGAGATGTCCAACAATAGGTTCCTGTCCAAATCCTGCCCCTGGCCTGGTGGTCTATAGATCACCCCAATGCGAATAATGTCCTTCTTCCCAGTTTCTATGGTGACCCAAAGGGCCTCAGTCACCTTGAGTGACTATTATCACAAAAAGTTGATCCCTAGAGGTTTCCGTATCAAGAATGCCCCCACCATCGGTAAATTCAATCCAGAATTTTGCCAGGAACTAACTAATATCAATGACTTTGAGAACAATTTGGATCATGCCTTTAGAGATGACCCTGTGTCAGCGTCCGGAGTCTTACCGATACGCTGGGGCCGCGGGGCTGGCTTCTTTGGCGTTGTGCGGGCAGCGGCGGAGGTGGGCTGCTGCGCCGGATCCGTGGGCAGCAGTAGCGGCGGTGAGGGGTTCCGCTCGTGGCGGCGGGACGCCGCTACAGCGGGTCCCTCTTGCTGAACCGTTGCTTGGAGACCAGGGGCAGTGAGCAATGTGGCTTTGCAAAAAGGTCTGCATTACTGGGCGCCGCCATGTTGGAGACCAAGTTTTAAGCATAGTTCTGGTTTCCTGTTTCTTCCAGCCAATCCAGGGGAAGCTCTCCCTATAAAAGGGGGCTGGTTTAGGACAGGGATGCCAGTGCTTCAAGTTACAACCCTGTTGTAGGTGCTTTAGCCTGTGCTCCCAGGATTCCTGCTGTATCTTGGTTCCTCCTGATCCTGCTTGGTCGGTTCTCTGTTGCTGCTGCAGCCCTGCCATTTCTTGCCTGCTACTGCCTGTGGAAGCGCTCCTGGAAAACCCGGTCCAGTAAGACTCTTTGGGCACAGTCGGCCCCGGGTCTTCTGCCTCGTCTTTCAAGCCACACTCCACAGATCTCCTTCACCAGCCACGCCTTTGTACCACCGACCACAGCCTGCAGATTATTATCTTCAAGCCTCGTTTTCCAAACCACAGTCCACAGTCCTTGTCTCCAGCCACGTTTTCAACTACCATCCACAGTTCATCATCTACAGTCTCGTCTTTCGAATCACAGTCCGCAGTTCTTCACCTCCAGCCACGTCTTTAACCATTGTGCTTCATCCTCGGTTCACTACCTCAGCCCTGTACATAATAAATACTTTCCATTGACTCTCAAACCTCGCCTACGTTCTTCATTGCTCCGTGTCCCATGCGAAGGAACTATATCCAGCCCCCTCATCTGGTTCATTCACAGCCTGCTACCTCCTCGGGCAAATCTCAGCTGCCGGATCCTCAAACCCTGCCAGACGTGACAGTAAGCACTGGCCCAATGGATTCGACGGGTGATCAGGCCTCAGGAGGGGATTCAACTGCAGATATCTGGTCTCGCTTAAGTAAGCAGGAGGCCACACAATCTCAAATCGTGCAGTTCATGCAGAGTATGTCCGAACGTCTCGATTCTCTCTGTGTTGCCATGACGGCCCCTCAAGTATCTACAGCTGCTCCCACATTGGCACTTCCGGTCCCGCTTCCTCCTGTACCAGTACCACTTCCACGTTTGCATTTGCCACCTCCCAGTAAATTTGATGGGAATCCAAAACAATGCCGCGGGTTTCTGAGCCAGTGCGAAATCCAGTTCGAACTACAGTCGGCCAACTTCCCATCAGCACGAACCAAAGTAGCCTATATAATTTCTTTACTTACCGGGCAAGCGTTGGAATGGGCTTCACCTTTGTGGGAGAGGATGGATCCCATCTTATCTAACTATCCAGAATTCATGGCCACCTTTCGAAGAATCTTCGACGAACCGGGCAGGACTTCTGCCGCCTCATTGGAGATCCTGCGCCTGTGTCAGGGCACGCGTACGGTCAGTCAGTACGTGATCCAGTTTCGCACCCTTTCCTCAGAACTGAACTGGAACGAGGAGGCTCTCATTGCAGCTTTCTGGAG